>NC_142369.1:17842500-18142500 GCF_059441005.1 Hippichthys cyanospilos | reverse complement strand
AAGCAAGAGTTGGATTTGTACATCTTCGATGCTCTGCTCAGTCTAGTCTGACAGTACTTGATGTGTGGGGGCGGATGTTTTACTCTCAAATGCCAGGTTGTGCGCACACACACACACACACACACACACACACACGCACACGCACACACACAAATCTAAGTAAGTAAGATGGTAGTTAGGTAGGTCAGTGATTGGAAGGGTAGGTTAGTAGGTTTATATTTGTAACATTTTGAAAGGTATCTAGGTACTGGGTCTATCCTTTCTTTTCATCATACTTGGGCTGTTTTTAAGCCAACTGTTTTCAGAGTGTAGATACAGGTAGGTAGGTACAGGAGACAAGAAGGTAAGTAGGTAGTTTCAAAGGTAGGTACACAAGGCAGGTAGGTAGGAAGTGGAAACCGTCACATCTCGTTTAGTCTAAATGTCCTCACCCTGTCCCTGGTAACAAAAAACATAGACAGAACTGTCCCTCCAAATCCGAGCAATTCCAGAGCAAACATCAAGTGGATTTAAAGTGAGGTGTATTTTTTTTCTTTGTGTATTTTAAAAAATGTCATAATGCTTTTAAGACACTGGAGAACTCTAATAAAATGTGAAAAAAAATGTTTCCTGTCATACTTGTTTTCGCACCTTTGAACAATTTAGTTACAAAGAAATACTTTCTGCTCAAATTGAATCAAATACACATCTTTGATTCACATTCCCATCACGCAGGCAACAGTGAAAAATAATTGATGTGCTTTTGATGCCAGCATGAGAGCACAGTTGACTTACTGAAGCAAACAAATACACTGATCTCATGATATGAGAAGAGCACAAAACGACATGGACAAAAACACACTTACACACACACACACACACACACACACTAACAGACACAAAAAAGCAAAAGTGAAGAAATGAAGGATAAAACTTACATGTGAATCCCACATCACTCTTTTCTTTGGATGTCTCAGACAATGAACCTTGGGAAAAAGGAAAAGGATGGGATGAAGGATGGAGAGATGAATGCTTGGATGAACTGAACAGCAACAAGAAAAGAGTCAAATGGGACAAAAACACAACAGACTGACTCAACACTGTCAACATTGTTGATCTCCAACGGTATTTAACAGCAAATGCGTTACTCTTTTTGCACACCGTTTGTTGTTAATCGTCGACACATCTGCCAAATGCCAAACCGATTAGCGGCTGGGAAAACGCTAAAATAACGCAGCGTGACAGGAACGCACGGCACACCCGTTGACAAAACAAGACGGTGTAGGGAAAAAAAGCATTTGATTAAGTGAAAGCCAAATGAGAGGATAAAATAAAACAATGGCAGATATGCAACAGAAGGTGGTTACTTTTAGTAACAAACGTAACAAAAAGGTTACTTTTACACATTTGCCATGTCAATGCATTATTATTTATGTTTATTTGATTGGCCTTAATAAACCTTAATAACCTTAATAAAAAACGAGTAATATACAGGAATACAAATAGCTACTGACCGCTAAAGAAAAACAAAAAAAACACACATATATTTGAAACAAACTCGTTGCACTTGTAATTATCTTCAAATTACATATAATTCATTGACAATTATTTCTTGACTTTTCCTGATGATGACTAGTCATCCAAGATATGAAATGTGGGATTTGTGTTTCACTTGAGGCTTCTCCAACAGTGTCATTTAGACAGATGCCATTTTATATTCAAGTTCTTGTGCCATGAGTGGGTCATCAAAACAGGAGCATTAACGTATTCACTGCTAATCCAGTAAAAACGATGAATAGGTCAGCGCTATATTTGCCAATTCTTTCATTTCAGAAAAGTGAATCAAATTAGTAATGATACAATCATACCAGATAAGCTAGGACAATAAAAGCCTTGCTGAGAGGTTGTTCTAGAAGTACGTCGCAATATCTGACTTTCCTCTGTACTGCACAAACTGTTGCTACCTGGAGGTAGTCCCAAATCTCAGTACAAACAACACAGTGGTGTTCTGAAATCCTATTGAATTGTCAATACATTTTTTATTGTGTAATAAATGAGATAAGTTGAGGTGCGGTGTTTATTTCTTCAAGTATGAGACACACCGGGCGATCATCAGTGGCGAGGAAATACTGTATGGGCGGCTCTTAATTTAAAAGCATGAGAAAAATATAAGATTTAAAAAAGAAAAAAAAATCCTCCAGGATAAAAATGAGTACAACAAAGTAAATAAGGGTAAAAATAAATAAATAGCATTGAATTCAAAACCATAATATACAAATAAACACATTGGATATAACTAAAACAAAACACTTTCCACAAGGATGAAATTGGATAAAAATAAGCATGATTTTCAAAAACAACTGACACAGACATAGTCATTTTCTGAAAAACATAATAGCTCAGCCTACCAAATAAATCTAACATTAAAAAAGGAAAAAAAAATCCCTTGAACTACAGGAAAAAAAAATAAAATCATTTCGCTAAAACATACATAATCAATAAAATGTTCCTTTAAAAAGCTTTTTACACCTATTTTTTTTTTACCTCCCCTTTGACAACGTATTAAAGCGATAAGGATGGTTTGGTGTTCTACCTGCTAACTTGTCATACAATGCAAATACATTATAAAACACACACAGCAGCTCGGCCATCTATGGAGATTACTGCTGCTCTAAAAGATGACACAATAATTTATTTGCGGGACACGTACTATGTGCAGCACCGTGACACACATGCACATTTTATCTCTTCCTGTTAGTGCTACGGGAAGTAGTTGAAACTTAACCCGGTGCGTCGAGTTGTTACAAAGACAGAAAGTCAATCAGGGGAAATGAGCCTGAATGCATTATCCCGCAGGTTTCATCAAGAAAAGGTCGCTTTAATACAACGACAAAGCAACACTAAAGAATAATTGCATCTGAACGTAATAATGTCAAAATCATATTAATGGCTTTATGTCTTTTAGGGGGCCAGATTGCATAGTCATTCTTACCATTGTGATCCCTGATGGACAAGTTATTTATTTTTCTTAAAGAAAGGAGGATGCATCAATTTGATGCGCTGTGTTTACTTATTCAAGTGAGAATGCACCTAATGATTGAGTTTCTAAGAGGAAATAGACAAAACTTCCATTTGAAGTTTGACATTTAATGAAGTAGAGCACATGGCATTCATTAAAGCGGGGCCATAATAAATAAAATATGGTACACCATCATAGGTGAAAAAAATCATACTGTATAATGAAACAAGGATACATCTAACCTAACATTCATAATTCATAATTTGCGATGCAGTATTTATGTATTCAAGTGGTTGAGGCACGTGGCGATTTAAGTGAGACACGGGGCCCTATTTTGGTAAAGGTGTTCCCCAATATGCACAGCCATCATCCACAAGGGGAGATCATACAGTTTACCTGCGTGCCATTATCATGCACAGACCACTTGTGCAACCTCAAATGCTACAATTCTTCTTTGCACAAATTCGAGGAAAATACAGAGAGAGAAAATCTTCCCATATATAGTTAGACTGTACTTTGTGCTAGACTTGTGCTCTGCATGAAAACAGGACTCATGGTGCCTATATATAGGCTACAAGGCTACTGTTAAAGAAAATCCATCCATCCATTCATCCATCCGTCCGAGACAAACAAACATTCACCACTTCATTAAAGCAGGGCCATAATTAACAACCATTCACACTCACACTCTCACTGAGGACAATTTGATGTGTTCAATACACCATCCATGCATGCTTTTGGAATGTGGGAGGAGACTAAGGAGCACGAGGAGAATATGCAAACTCCACACAGGACGGCCAGGGCTAACTGGAATTGAACCCGGGACCTTTGAACAGACGTGCTAACCATATGTACAAATTGAATTTTCCCCCAACGGCACAAAAAGATGTATTCATTTGCGGAATTACATTTACGTGAGTAGAGTATGCATTTGCTTTATAACTGAGGCATTTGCAGAGGTGCACATAATTTGTACTCACATGAGAACCAGGACATAGTATTTGGTACGCACATTTTCTTTCATTAAAAGCTGTCTTCCTCAATGTCCTTCTCAATGTCACCCCCGCACTCGCAGCGCACCGTGTGTGTGCACATGCCTGCATCCTTGAAAAGTTTTATAAATCCATCAGTTATTGTTTGTGCGGTTTGTTCAGGATCCAGTTTAATTAGTCCAAGGAAGTCAGAGGTAAATTCTCCATCAACAGTGAAGTCTCAATGTAAACCATCTCCTTCAAGAGAGTCATACACGTCCAGACAGCCAATCCAAGCTGCTTCAGCAAACAAACAGATACAGTATACTCAGACTGGGAAGACATGAGTTGCGCATGCATAGCTTTATGGAAGGCAAGAAGAAAATATACAAAGAGGTTGCATTGTTCCTGCAGTTTGTCTCGCCACATAGCAAGAGGGCGATTAGCTATTGCTTCTCGATTAGCGCGTTTGTCAGATATTCACCTGCACTTTTCATACTTGTTAAATAAAAGCTGCCTGAAAATATTCAACCCTGTATCAAATGCACCTATTTTATCTGCTAGCCGAGGACATGAGCCGTAAGTCTTGCACCACATTTAAGTATGCTTCAAGCCACGGCACATCTTGACTCGGTTGTTGTCAGGGGTGAAAGTTAGGTAGGGTACGCGAATGCACAAAGTGAAGCATGCAACATTATTCATCAGTGATTTCTGAATTGCATGCAGTTTTGTGCATCCCTGGGCATGGTTACCACAGGCGTCAATTTGTTCCAATTTAACCTGTGCTAAATGACACACACACCCATTGTTTATTAGAGGCGTGGTATCTAAGTAAGTACTATTGGATGAAAAAGGGGGATTATAGTATTCCACCACATGTCTTAGAAAGACCTCTCCCCAATTCGGAACCTATCCACAGTTACAGCTCAAAAGCTCACCAACGCAATGACTGGTATAAAAATGCTTCAAATTGTGGCATCTCGTGGCAAAAACTATATTTGATGTGTGGTATGTACAGGAGACCCCCGTGTTACGGTGTCCCTGGCTTACATTTTTTGCATGTTGCTAAGTGGAATACTGAGTTTTTTCGTCCCCTCTTTGTGGTATTTTCCTGGATTTGCGACAAAAACAACTGCCATGACCCTAGGGGAGTTGGCTGTATTTGTGTTGTTTTTGCCTCCATTTGCTGGCGTTTTTAGGTAATTGCTTTTATTTACTATTGCCGTCAAACTGCTTCCATGCACGGCGTCACTACAATGCCGGTCTGCTATTGGTCGACGTCTCATCACGGAGATGCTGGTCTGCTATTGGTCGGCCTCACTTGTTTCAAATTGGCGGAATGGTAAAGCTTTGTTTGACTGTGAGTGGTTGCAAAGCCGTATTTATAGTGCGTTTGACTGCTTAATTCAAAGTTGAATGGGTTAGCCATGGGTCCCAAGATTGCTAGTGATATTAAAGAGAGAAGTAAGAAGATGATTTATATGAAAACAAAGCTGGAGATAATCAAGAAACACGAAGCTAGCCTAGCCTAGGCTACCCTTACTAGGGAATATGGGCATAACAAACGCCACTCAAAGGTAAATAAATCCTTTCTATATTTTTTATTTGTGATGTTTTCTGATTGTATACATGCATTTTATATATACGTAGCACTTACTGTACTATTTTGGTATGTATGTACAATTTTGATGTTTTTACCTGGGGTTCTAAACACATTAGCTATTTAACATAGGTTTGGATTGCCCGCCATACGGTGAATTCGCCTTAGGAGCCCAACCGCAGAACGGATTAATCTCGTAACACGAGGGACCACTATATTTATTTTAGTGGAAGATGCACTTGACACTTACATACAGCAGAGTAGCTACAGTATAGCAGAAAAAAGGTTATACAACATTGGTGTAAAAAATCAATTGTAAAACAAATTAAACTTGGATACTATAATATTTTTTAAGACGGAGAAAAGAGAGGCTTGTATATGATGTGCGCTATATATTTAATGGATGGTAGTTTAACACCGGAATTCAATACATTGACCTAATGGATATTAAATTGGTGTTGTGTACGCGTTTACATTTTGTCCTATTTCGATAGATGAGACGTAGCCAGTCCATTGTGGAGCTTTAATCTGCTGACAACACAACTAATTGTCTCTGTTTGTCAGTCCTTAGGAGTTGGACTGGGCTATATGTGTATATATGAATAGAGTGCAGACTTGTACTTTTAGTTGTTTTCCAACATTTTGTGTCAACTAAAGAAGCCCATGCGACTTGGAAAAATGTGGAAAAATAGTGATGATGACAAGGCGGAGGCTGATGATTCCTTGCTAATGAAGGCTTGTTGTCGCTCAGCACACGGAGAACCTGTGGCATCGTTACTCGCACAAACCAGCGCATGTGTGCGCACTCTAAAAATATGTTCCGCTATTTTTTTTCTTCTCCCCTCGTCAAATGTCTGCCAATTACTCTCGGCGCAATGAGTAAGCAAGGTACTCCTCCTCATGCTGCAAGTCAACAAATATAATTGCCTGCGCCTTGGAGAACCGCTGCTATATTGGCTTCACCCTTTCAAGCTTTTAAAAACTTCACCTCAAAAACATGGTGGGAATGAGCCAAACGGCAGTTCAATTGGTGGCTGATGCACTTTATTACTGTTATTTATGTGTTGTTAAGTTCTCGTAAGAAAGAAGGCTTTGACTTGATAGAGCGATGCGACCGTTGGGTGACGTTTGGAAAGTAAATGTGGATGAATCAACAGCATGAAAGCAGGAAGCTTTCTCAGAGGAAAAGCCACACAAGGCAAGCGTAGCGAGAGATGATAGCGATGCCTGAGGAAGAGTAGGAGGTGGAAGTTCGGGAGGTGGCATGAAAGAAAAGAGAAACACTGCCTAAATGCTGCATACTTTATGCCGTATGGCAACATTAAAACATGCATTCATACATAAAAAAAAACAATTGGTAGGAGATGATACAAATATTTTGTGAGAAATGGTAAAAAAACCTAGCAGCTAGCAGGACTAGCAAGATTTAGACAGATGTAACAATGTAGAAAAGGGGAAAAATGATTTAAAAAACATTAGGAAATGAACCAAAAATACAGTAATAATTTAAGAAGGGATTACATAGAAGCATAATTTAGCACGGGTTGGTACCAAAACATGAGTACTGCAAAATCACACATACTGTATTTAAGGTGACAGGGCACACAACCAAGCACTTAGAAAATGCTTGGAAAACAAACATTCTGTTGGTAGTGTTACACACACACACAAATTCACACACACAAAAACCCCCTCTAATTCTTATCAATGACAGGCCACATGTCAGGAGAGAAGGCTCAGCAAAACAGAAACCTGCCTGTTGGCCAAGGAAAGATGCCAGATAAAAGAACATAATTTCTAATCTCAAACTGACAACACAATTAAAGATTCTGCTACTTGTGTAAAACGATTTCTTTTGGATTTCTCAAAATGAATGCCGATTCCTCCATTCACAAGGAGCAATGGCCAGAGCAGTGCAAGGCATTTTTTTTTTAACTATCGTTGAGCTGCATATTTATGACCGGTAGGAGACGAATCAACTCACTTTGCATACAAAGTCCGTCAGTGCAATTCTGAGAGTGAAGGACCAGACCCTCGCAGTCCTTCCCACCATTTTTAGGTGCCGGGTTGTTGCATTCGCGCCTCCTCCACTGGGTGCACTCCGTCCCACAAGCCGACCACTTACTCCATTCGGTCCACTCGCCGTCCACTGTAGGCAACGGGAAAAAAATGAAAACGTGAGCTCTGAGATGGGAAATTTAAAGACTTTAGTTGGAAATAATGCAAACGGTTATATCAGGCACAAGCATAACCGCTATAATAGTGTTAAAGTGAATTAGAAATGGTACAAATAACATAAAAACACAGAAATATAACAAGAAATATAACAACAAGTGCTTGGACTGTTTTGATGAAAGGAAAATATTTTGTTTCACAAATACAGTAATCATACTCAGCACAGAGAACTCATGCAAACTGAAACAAACTGTGAAATGGCTGAAACAAGAAGATTATAATTGCTTATGGATACCAGAAGATGGCACTAAAGAACACCTTTTGGAAATAAATCTGACACTAAATTATTTAGTGGGGAACTGCTACAAAAAAGTAAGAATTAAGAAGAAAACATACACATTTATAAGAGGGTACAAAATAGGTAATAGGTGGTTCAGAAAATCACATTTAGATGGGAAAAGCACAAAAACATAATTCAGCAATAAGTGATGCAAAAACATAAAATAGATGAAAATGGCAGAGAAAAAGTCTGAAACTGCAACAAATGATGGTGTTCATGTTGGGTTCAAAAATCTTTTAAAAACAAAAACTTAGAAGGAAGCTGTGCAGAGAAAATAAAAATATAAAACAAAAGCAAGCATTTTCTTGAAAAGATCTACCAATGTGCTTTATCGGCAAACCTATACCCTGCAATTGACTGCTGGGCTAGGCTCCAGTCCTACCAAAAGCTATACTAACAGTAACAGTCAATTCTTTCTATTAATGGGTAATAGTTTGTGCAAGAGACTCTGACAGTTGGTCAATGGCGATAGTGCCTTTTCATCTTATTTAATGGCAGTTGACAACTCCAGAGCATTGGTTACATAAGTTGCGGAAATAAAACTGCACCATCACGCATTTGAATAACAACACCAACAAAGTAGATTGATCAAACGAATATGAACATATTTATTGGAAGAAAGAGGTTTACAAATATATTTGAATATTCAGAAGAAACCATAAATCTGTAATTATGTGTCTGTTTCTGATGGAAAAAAAATATGATACACAGTGGAACCTCAGTTCTGGCATAGCGCTCCCAGTGGTTTAGCATTCATACCTTTGCCACAAGAAAAGGTGGGAGAAAATCCCCACCTGAGCTAGAGTAATAATAAATGTTGCCAAATATTAGCAGAAGAAACTAACAGTTGTTTGAAGGTTTCTAATGAATACAACAGCTATCCTAAGTTTTGTTCATTTGTCTGCATTTCACGCTATAGCTTAGACCTCAGCTTTTTGAAAAATGAAATTATACAGGTGGGTTAAACATGTTGGGATCTATTTTGGGAGAGCGATCTCCCACGTGTTCTGCGTAAAAAAAAAAAAAAAGACGACATAACTTTCTTTTCGCAATTTTAGTTTTCCGTGTTTGGGAATTTGGCAGATGGCGTTGGGTCCTTCTCGGCAGGCTAGTGGACAGAGATGCCTCTCACCATATGCAGAGGACATTTCGCCAGCAATGAAATAATGTAAAAAAAAAAAAGGTGCACCATTTTTTTTTTTTTTTGCGGCAGTGCAAGTCCAGTTTACCACGTGTGATTTTGATAGACCTCAATAGGAATAATTCTGGAATAATTTTATTGTATGCCCCTGACACATCTTTCAATTTTGTGAGCAAAAGTAGACTCGATTTTAGCCCTCCTAAACAGCAGGTCTTTTACCTGACGTAAGTGGTCTAACACAATTTTTGTGGATTTGATCGAGGCAAACAGGGACACAAATTTGAGCTTTGAGGACGTGTGTGATGCATGTCATCTTGTGGTAGTCTCTATGAGTCACTACAATAATTGAGATATTGAATGAATTATACTAATTTCTACTTTAAAACATTTTTAATAGCACGGCTGTTGGAGGCCGACCCGAAGATTAGTTTGTACTCGTGACGGCCGGCGTCAAGAAGTCCTTGGGGCCTCACAAGCCTCCTGATATGGTTTGCTGTCCTCCAATCTTCTGCCAACACAGCTACGTCTGGACTCAGCACCACATTTAAAGAGATAATGGCCGCTTAGACTGCAGGACGAGTGCCGGGTGTGTTGATGCTCATTTGGCGATGAAGGCCTCTACCTTCGCCGAGTTCATCAGTTTACAAAATTGACAAATCTCTGTCTGACCCCACCCCTAGCACATTCACGCCACATCATCAGACTTGGACGTGAGCATGAAAGTAGGGCAAATTTTGATGAAATCTATGTCTTGTTTCCTTGTGTTCCCTCTGTCAGTTTAATCGTAAACTCCAATTGGCAGTCCCAAATAAACAGTTTTTATTCTAATTGGAGAACTGTGCAAGGCAGTGTGATAAGAACCACTCTAAAACGTGGATTTGGTGAATTTGAAATGCATTTAAAGTATGTGGGAAGGATACAATTTGCATAAGTTCACCTTTTGCAGATGGATTTTTATTGTATCAATTGATGTTGATTTTTTTTTGTTAAGAATGTCTTATTGTTTTTTTTTAACGCGCTTGATGACTTTGGAGTGTTCCACTGTATACAAAAACATGCACTAATACGTCAGTGTCAAGCTTTATGAGGCCTGAAGATGGCGGTCAGGGACAGTCAGGCCCTTGGAGCATTCTTGCACTTTTTCAAAGTCTTCTCCCACTTTCCTGTCTGGTTCAGGCATGTTGACTGTCTCTTCTAAAAGACAAAGGTCACACTCACCTCAGTTTGGGTTCATCTATCAGCAAACACAATAACTCTAAATTTAACGACATAGCAATGGAGCTATCTGCCTCGCATGTCCTGTAATTACGCAAACCGCAACAAGACCTACGTACCATAAAACTTGTCTGCCAGTAATAGCAATGGCTGAATCCCAGATCTTCAAGTTCTTCTTGTAAGTCTCTGCTTTGCTGCAGAGAAGTACATCAATATCTCACGAGAGCGACTGGCGAAAATCGGACTGCTTACGGAAAAGTTGTTGTGAACTACAAATTTCCTTTGTTGGAGGGCTGCCCAATTTGGGTTATTTAAAAAAAAATAAAAAATAAATAACATGTCCCAACATGTCTTAATACAAGGATTCTCGATTAGGGCGATTAGTGTGATACTTTGTGCAGCAGTTTAAGAATACATGTTCACACAGCAAGGCGTGCTCAGATAGTATACGTAGATATTTTTAAAAAAGATTATTTTAGTTTGGAAACTACAATGTTGTGAAAGTGAAAATCTGCACTGCAAAATGAAAATACATACATACATATATATACATACATACGCAAAATAGCTAATGCTATCCTCCTGTTGTTTAACTGAGGCGGCAACAGTACTTTTTTTTAGATGAAGCTGATCAACTGCTCAACTCAATATTCACAAGACAAAACCCTCTTTTTGTCAAAATGTAGGTCTTCAAGTCATTTCAACAAAGTCTCTTGACACAAACAAGCCACAAGATGGCAAAGACTCAATAATCAAGATTGCTTGAGTGAAGTAAAAAAAAAAAAGTGGCCGGATCAAGATGTTTTAACGTAATGTGTTATATTGCAATTCCATGACATCATTGGAACCTGTGACAATGCTTTGAAGTTGCAACAGAAAATGCCAAACTAGTTCAACTCACCTGTGCATAAGGAAGTGCACGACAGTTTCTGGATGGCCTGTCCATCACAAGGCAAGCCGCCATTTAAGGGGGCAGGGTTAGTACAGCTGCGTGTCCGCTTCTGGAAACCCCGCCCACAGCGGCTGTTGCACACTGACCACTCTGTCCATGTCGACCAGCCACCATTCACTGCAAAGGTAAAGAGTTTGTGATTGAGTGGACAAATCAACCCACAATCATCAGAGAAATAACCTTCTCGGATGGATGAATGGTCAAGACAGTGCATGAAATGCTACTTGAAATGCTACTAACACTCGCTGAAATATGGTGAACGTCAGTCGGATGATAGTGCTTATTATACAAGATAATAGTAAAATTTCAAATATTAGACAATTTGCTTTCATACCACTACAAAACGAATTGTGTGAGGTGGTGCATGATATGTGGCCTGCTGCGACGCCTCGCTAAGAAAATGATGACAGCAAAAGTTATAGCTCTTATATGGGACATATACAAGGTTTGAATCATCAGAGGAATAGAATGAAGCTGTACTGACTGGCATTACATCACCCTGAATGGATGGTTGTGTGTACCTAAAATAAGCTTATTTATTCAAGATGTGCCTGATATGCTGCGCGGTTTGAATTGCTGGAGGAATAGGTGGAAGCTACACTGACGAGGTTTAGAATTACTGTATATCATACTGCATTATTGAAGTGGGAAAAATTGTATTTTGGTATCTTTGTGAAAATGAGCATCTTTAGTAAAGACATCTGTTGCTTGCCTGATTATAGGGGTAGGGAAGAAACGTCAATTTCAAATAGTAGGGAGCGGTCAAGAACAAAAAACATGCCCAGTCTGCTTGTCAAGAAGAAGTAAATGATGATGATGATGATGATGACGAAGATGAAAAAGAAGAACAAAAATGAAGAAAAGGAAGAGACAGGAAAAGAAGAAAACAAAAGACAGCAGGAAGTTATGATCCAATAGAAACTAACAGGTAGCTCCTCTCACAACTGTGCTCATGGAATATTGTTGAAGCATCAACAAGCATCAAATGACTTTAAGGACACTGTTCCTATATGTGATGTACAGATGCAATATATATATGAACTAACTACTAAATGTTTGTTGACCTTAAATGTAATTGCTAGCGTGCAAATGCTAATTACAACACAGTTACATCCTCTCAATTCAACACAACGTTGAACATAAGTAGGTTATAAATATAATGATTTTTTTTTTGAAATGTATACGTATCTTCATATATTTGTAATGACTTTCTTAAAAGGGTCAATTACTCGATAATCTATGAAATAATCGACAGGATAATAAACCCACCCATCCATTTTCTTAACCGCTGATCCTCACTAGCATCACAAGGGAATTGCTGGTGCCTATCCCAGCTGTCATTGGGCAGCAGGCGGGGCACACCCCGAACTCGTTACCAGCCAATTGTAAGGCACACAGACGAATGACCGCTCACACTCACAAACATACCTGAGGGCAATTTGGAGTGTCCAATATACCTACCATGCATGTTTTGTGAGGAAACCGGAGTACCCGGAGAAAACCCACGTGGACACGGGGAGGACATGCAAATTCCACGAAGGAAGGACGAAGCCGGAAGCAAACCAGGGACCTCAGAACTGTGAGCTGGACGTGCTAACAACTCTTGAATGCTGCAGTGCTGCCCCGATGGAATAATCAATCTTCAAAAAGATTTGACAGTGACAGCCCTACTTAAATCATTGGAGGAGTGGATAAAAAGCTGTTGTGTCTATGTCAAACGGCGTGTGCTACAAGTCGATTCTATTTTGTTGGTGTTGCCATGGAAATAAGTATCTTTAGTCAAGAGTGTACGATATACAGTGTCACAGTGACTGCTTTTGATTTGAGTGCTTTGTTGATTTGGACTTGGCCTCCAAAAAGACATTCTTTACAGCTATTTTCATCAAAAATGTGCTTGGTTTTGAACGGCACATACTGCATTTCGCCGCCATGACTAAAATAACTGTTTAGTGACACAGACGGGGTTAATAGGATGTGTCGGTCAATGCTGGAAGGTGGACCTTCCCATCAGGTACAACAAAAATAGGTCAATTCAAGCTTCTTCACCGAGCTTCCTTCCCACCATCCTTTTATTTATCCCCCTCGTGATCCACCACATCCCTCTAGCATCCGTACAACTTTTTCACCTTGTCAACAGCATCAGCCGGGCCCTCGGGGGGAGCCGAGGAGATTGAACCGCAGATTGAACAATCTTTTTCTGTAAGGATACATCAGTGTCAAACCACTCCATCTCGGGCTGTCTGTCTGTTGCAGCGCACACTAACACAGACACGCAGTTATTTCTCATTGAAGTACTCAGTAGATAGATGCAAAAGTGGTTAAACTGGAGGGAACCGTCGGAGCATTGTTTTCTTTTTTTGAGTGTTGTATGCACATTTCTTTTTTATTCCCTCTGGCCAAAATCTGAGACAAGGGTGCAGCTTGTGACATGTGAGAAATGTATTATTATTATTGTACGCATATTGTAGTATGTACAATCACACAATGAAAACATGAAAGTATGTATAAAAGGTGAGGCAAGAAATCCAGTTTTGATTTTATTCACACATTTATATATTATATATATATATATATATATATATATATATATATATATATATTATATATATATATATATATATATATATATATATATATATATATATATATATATATATATATATATATGTGTGTGTGTGTGTGTGTGTGTGTGTGTGAATAAAATCAAAACTGTGGATTGCTTGCCTCACCTTTTGATAAAGCCAAATATTCTACCCATTCAAATATTCTACCCAGACAGCCATGTCACTAAATGTTGTCACTAAATGTGTCACTTGGAAATCAATACTGAACTTATTTTATGAAGTCAGTATTTTGAAGAAAACTGGCTGAAGATCACACCTGGAAAAGCATCTTAACCTGAATATCAGACGTCAGCAAACCTTAGTCAAACATATTTGGCATATTATCTGATTTAAAAAATGAAACAAAAAAAACCCAGTATGGTTGTTACATTAAAATGAAATTGCATTTACCCAAGGGTTTAAAGAAAATTGATTTGAAACAGTAAAAACTCTTGACTTTTACCTAAATAGTTCAGCATTGACATCACTTACTTTAAATGTCTTAAGCAAACTATCTCAAAATCTTAAGAAAATTGTGCTCTGTAGTACCATGTTAAATCAAATTGCTTCTTGCATTAATTAAAAAGCAATATTTCCCAAAGGTTTTAAGAAGATTAATTGAAAACTGCCAGAGAAAAAGTGCTCACTAGGACCATTTCATCATCATCGGTAAAATGTAAGAATGTAAATCAATTGGGTTCGCTTTTTGCATGCTAACGTGAATGGCAAACAAAAGAAATGGACTTTTTACATGTGCCAAATATGATATGAAAGACTTTGAGTAGTAATTTGACCTTTGTCTCAACCGATCTTTTCATTTAGTTCACGTTTTATATGCTACCTCCAACCTCTCTGTATATCCTTTGAAAAAAAATCAATAGGAGACTTGAGCAATTATAGGTCAATAGTTCCCAAAAGTTGGAAGAAGATCAGTTTGCACTCGAGAGCGAGCCAGGAGAAAAAAAAAAAAAAGAAAAATGACCTACTAATCTAACGTTTGACCCCGACCACTCAAAACATCCTGGATGGGAAGAGATTAATAATCAATACGGTTCTGGCCAACTGTATTTAAGTATATACTGCTGAAAAGCAAGAATTTCAATGCGGAAGGTCAATTCTGCCATAGGGTAAAGACACTTACCATAAACAATGACTGTGGCTGTCGTGCTGCGTCTCTTGGCCACGATGTTCTTGGCCACGCACGTGTAGTTAGCCGTGTCCGACAGACGCGCTTGTTTGATGATTAGGTTATGATCAATGGTGATGTAGAAATTCCTGTCCTCCGCCGGGTCGATGACCTCTTCGTTCTTCAGCCACTCCACCTGCCAGAAAGAAGAGCAGTTGCTATGTTCAGTATTTTTGAAGGGTACTGGCATTTAAACAGATTTGACATCATCTCTGGGGCAAGACAACCAAAATTACCCTAAAATAGCAGCTTTACAGCCAAAAAGTCATCGTAATGGCAATGGGTTGTTGGAGCCTTTATTTTGGGGTGTTCCATGTCAGACGTGACAAGTAAATACCATGTAGTGTGCTGAAACTGGCTTCAAAAGACATTTTGCTGTGATTTAAAACTTGAGTCATAGGTGAGTCATCAAGCTTTCCCAACACACAGTGTCACTAATCTGTCAAGGAGAAACGCTTCACATTTGGTATCAATCACATATAATCCCTAGAGAAAGTTTGCTTCTGCATGACCCCTTGAAAAGGACATATATCCCAAAAATGGCTCATTCACACCAAAATAACACTTACTTACTTTTTGCTTGTTTTTTTTCTAGGTCTAATCATGATGAATACATGGGGCAAATCTGATTACGTATGTATCACCAGCTACAGAAGACATTTACATTTACAACTTGGACCTTTTCTAGCCTGATAGGTCTATCCTTTGAACATGATTCAAATTTGCTAGAAATAGGCAATCTTTGACAAAGTCTATAGAAGATTCCAGAAAAAAGCCCATTCAGATCAAAATGGTAGACTTTTTTGTGTCTTTTCAGGGTCCATGAGGTTTTTTTTGTTTTTTTTTAATATAGACATGTCAACCAAATATATAGTTACAGTAAGTGAATTTGGCTTCAGATGATGTTTTTGTCTGACTCAGACATTTTTGTGTCAGAAGTTGGTATTTTATGGTCAGTCATCAACCTTTGACGAAAAAGCGGCAAAAAAGCCCCAAACAAAACAAAACTTCTTATAAATCAGGACCATTCATTTGCCCAAGATATGTGGTTAAAATTTGATATCCAGACAAAATTTATAGGAGAAGTCCGATTTTGAATAGTCCTGTAAATGGCTGAAGTAATCCTAAAATGATGTGTGCTTAAAACCAAAATAGCATGCTTACTGTGTGTCTTTTCAGGCATGGGATTGTGAGACTTACTGAAATAGCTCACTGAAACATACAATGACACAAAATGACGAAAAGGCGAGAACTCAAAACACATTGTTTCTTATAACAAAATTATGCCCGATATTGACAGACGGACGGATGGCCGTGTTGTAACTCGTCTGCCTACGCTGCATTGGTACGATCTGTCTATATTTTAACCAATCATCTCTGACCTTCCATGACATTATAATCTTTACATCATCTGGCTCGTTGGTCAGATCAAAACATATTACAGTCTACTTCAATAAGCAAAGTATGCGTCGAGCAATCGGTACGCATTAACATGTTTAATCATCACCATCTCTAGTGACTATAATGTATTTGATTTATATTTGTAATGTTTTTGTTTGTTATGAAATCAATATTGTATCTAAACTTTTATAAGGCAGACTTGTAAATGTAAATATCTTAAAAGATCCCACACAGATGGCTGGCAACTGAGAAAAGCAGGCGAGTGTCCTGAACATATGCTTTTACATGGCTCCTTGGGTGAAGGGTAGGACAGCAGGGAATATCCTATTTATGAGCCTAATCACATTTCCCGAGCGCAGTATTTACGGCGGCGAACCCTCGTAAATTCAGCCTGTCCGAACTTTATGGCAGAGGCATAAATGTTCATGGCGACGTTGTTCCATTCACATTGTTTAATTTCCTTCTCGCTTCACGTTAGGAAATGGAAATCTCAGATGTGGGGAAGGGAGGAAAACAGGCCTGGTGTTATTGTGCTGGTATTTATTTTCTTGCAACTTGATGCTCCTCTTCACAGACTTGATACTGCGGATGATGGCAAGCTGCTTGTTTGACCTTTTGCTTTCTAATATAAAGCTAAAGCGTATGCTCAACAACAAGAAATTGGAACATGCTGCCTGCGTACAGCACAAATGGGAAGGAAAATGCTTTTTTGGATTGTCTAAAAATATGAGGACTTTCAAGAGGAAGTACACTGAACAACAGCGAACTGACATAGTCATCCTGCTGTCAATCTGTCATCCATTCCTTCATCTGTCCATCCATCAATGCATCCATCATCTGTCTTTTACTGCATTCTTCCATCCAACCTTATTCTGTCTATCCATCCATCTTTCCCTTCGTTTATCCATCCAACCTTTATTCCATCCACCATCCATCCATCCATCCATCCGTCCATCCATCCATCCGTCCATCCATCCATCCATCCATCCATCCATCCATCCATCCATCCATCCATCTGTGCATCCATCATCCACCCATCTTTCCCTCCGTGTATCCATCCAACCTTTATTTGGTCCATCCATCCATCCATCCATCCATCCATCCATCCATCCATCCATCCATCCATCCATCTATCCATCCATCCATCCATCCATCCATCCATCCACTTGCCCGCCTTTTTGTCCATCCATCACCCATTTGTCTGCACATCCATCATCCATCCATCTTTCCCTCCGTTTATCCATCCAACCTTTATTTCATCCATCCAGCCATCCATGCATCCATCATCCATCCATCCATCCTTTCATCTGTGCATCCATCATCCAGCCATCTTTCCTTCTGTGTATCCATCCAACCTTTATTTCATCCATCCATCCATCCATTTGTCCACCTTTTTGTCCATCCATCCATCCATCCATCCATCCATCCATCCACTTGCCCACCTTTTTGTCCATCCATCACCCATTTGTCTGCACATCCATCATCCATCCCTCTTTCCCTCCTTTTATCATCCAACCTTTATTTCATCCATCCATGCATCCATCATCCATCCATCCACCCATCCATCATCCATCCATCCACACATCCATCATCCTTTCTTCTGTGTATCCATCCAACCTTTATTTCATCCATCCATCCATCCATCCATCCATCCATCCATCCATCCATTTGTCCACCTTTTTGTCCATCCAATCCATCCATCCATCCATCCATCCATCCATCCACCCACCCCCCCAACCACCCCCCCACCCACCCTCAATTCTTCCTCCCTTCACTTTCACAAACAACTCTTTTGTAAGGGTAGCTTTATGCACGTGTTGAGATATTCTACTCCATTAGCTCCGAGTTTTTTTCCCCTCCCTGCAAACACTGTTTATAAATGACTCCCAGTCAGCAAAATCAATGAGAACAAACATGCCTCCTGCACTTAAAAAGTAATTTGAACTTCAATGCCAATTAACCCCGGCAACCTTCCGCTCTTGCACTTGCTTACTGTAGCACTTTCCGAGTCGGCGGTTCAAATGAAACAGACACAAGATGACGCAAAACAATGCCAGTGGAACTTTGCTCTATCACAGCTGTAGTGCATTCTTTTCATTTTAGCATGCAGGACCCATGTTTGGACTCAGACAACTAAGGCCCCATGTGGTGGCAATACCACCACAGCCATCGCATCATTAGCCCCAGCTGGTGGAAACCACTGTGTGTGTGCATGTTTTTTGTGTGTAAGATAGCAGACTGTGGCTGATTGGATCAAGTCAGTCTTGGGGGGGATGGTGTATTTGTTATTTTAACTCTCACCCCAGCATCACCTGTCTTCCCACTTTAGACACACAACGTTAGGCACAAGACACACAAACATGACCCGAAGCCTTTGATACAATCACATACGCGCGCATGCTCATACCACACACACAAGCTCAAGCCTTGGCCTTGGTTTCAACTGATACAGGATTTGCTAAAGGTTCACAAAGAGTCCACTCCTCTTTTCTTTGAACAAAGGGATCACGCGACATTATTTTCAAAAGAACATGGTTTTGCTCAGTCAGTAATAAACTTTAATCATCACTGCGTATAACGTGTTCCCCTGCGATTTCAGGCTTCATCACTATACAACAAAGCAGACTTTTAAGCATTTTTTTTCTGTTTTCTTCATAGAGTATAGAAGGAAGGTGGTACTCCTTCAAGCGGGGTTCTTATGTGTTGTTGCTCTGTGTGACGCAGGTTTATAAAAAACATTTGTTAAATCACCTTGGAAATCTACATTTCTTTATTTTCATGAAATGGAGGCATGAATCTTATATTGTCCAACGTTAAGCCTGTTTAGTTTCATTGACCTTGAACTTGTATTTTGCCAGGCTTACATCCAAAACAGGGGTGTCCAAACCTGGTCCTCAAGGGCCAGTGTAGGAGCCAATTAGCAGCATTGGAATAATTTATTGATCCTGTGAACAGCATCATTTTAAATTTGTGTTGTTGTATGGTCAAGGGATGGAGAGTTATTTCTTTGTTGGTTGTTTTCAATGACATGGAAATTTATGTTACTGCCCCTTTAAGCGAAGGAGAGAGGTGCCTGACCCTGGGCCTTTAAGAGTCATGGGGCTTACATCACAGGTGGCAGTTGAGACTGATTACAGACCAGAGCCACACGGTTTTTGACCGGAATGTTTGTCTTCATTTAAGTATTTTTGTTTGAAGGGATTAGGAACTGCTCCGGCCTTCCTGTGTGGAGTTTGCATGTTCTCTCCGACCCTGCGTGGGTTCTCTTCAGGCACTCTGGCTTCCTCCCACACGCCAAAAACACGCATGGCAGGTGAATTGAATACACTAAATTGTCCTTAGGTCTGATTGGGCGTGTGAATGGTTGTTGGTCTGTGTGGATGAGTTTGGACACCTATCCAATCTAAAACATCAAAATTTTTCCGAAACACACTTTTGTTCTTTTTTCTTTGATGTGTCAGTCATAAAATTCAATTAAAGTAGGAGTACCAAACAAACAGCTTCTAGCAACTGCAATATTTGCACGACTGCAGAGACAAGAGATTGAGAGCAGTCCTCTCGTGTAATGGCATAGCTGAAGCTCGCTTCCACACTGGTGATTCGTGAAAACTAGTAGCTCTGTATATGAAGCGAGCGGTTCAGTTGGGAATGGATGCGTCGCCTGGTGTGCAGCGGATTTAACAGCAGAACTCTACATGTTATTTTTCACAACTGTACTTCATTTCGCCAAAAACTGGTACGATTAATTCAAACACTTGCTCATGTTTTGTTGCTCTAAGGACAACAGTCCCATCTCCAGCTGTGCAGGATCAAGGCAAAGGCAAAAGGGAAAGCGTTAATGCATGGCATGTTCTATCCTCTTGCATTTTTAGTGGTGGTGGCGGAACAAAGGCTTGGCTTGGATAAAAGTAGGCCACGATATAGAGATATTTTGTTGCACTGGGGAGCGCCGAAAAAAAAATAAAAGTTCCGCAAGGCAAAAAGCTTTGCGAGCAAGTACATCACAGTCTGTCGCAAAAGAGGAACATCATGTGAATCTTTCAAAGGCAAAACAATTGGCAGAGTTAAAAAAAAAAAAAGTCAGATTCAGATTTGAACAAATACTAAAATGTGGCAACGTGAAGATAAAATGACAAAACACACAAAAGAGCGCTTTCACCAGACTCTCCACCACCTGCAAATCACACTGTACTGAAAATGAAGTGTTGATACTGAGGATCATCCCCCTTGATTAGCTGTATTATTTCCATCCCCGCAAGACCACAGCCGAGTGGCTTAAAGAGCTCTCTCCGCCAGTGATTAGCCTTGCCCATTTATGTATGCGCGCGTGCGTGCAAGTGGATGGGTACTGAGCGGGTGTGGAGCGCTCTAATAGTCCCAACACGCCACCCTGGAAGATTTGTCACTTCATTTCATGCCAGAATGACGCTCGAATGCCGGGATGCGGAGGTGCGAGAGGAGGAGGAGCCATACCAACTTCCATACGTGCAAACTTATCCAAATTAGCCCTCGGTGGTATTATTATACTAATTATCATTTTAAACTGAAGAAAAAAAGTGTGAGTTTTTCCCTGGCAGAGGTTGGGGGACACACGAATTTATGGCAAAGGATGTGTTGTTATTGGCCAATGAAAAGCATGTACTATCTCACAAATGCTGTGAAGCTGCAGAGCGACACAAAATATGGATATGTGGCTTCCCACTGACAAGAACAGGTTTAATTTCTATATCAACACTTCAAAATGTCTACCTCTTTACGTGAAAACATGTACACAAAAAGAACATAGTATAGTATACACTAACTAATGACTTCAATTACATCATCACTGCTACAGTGTTAACATTTCTAATTGAATACTGCGTAACGGTAAGCATACTGTATTGTAAATCTCCCGCAAAGTAATTGCTTAAAGGGAAGTCTAGAATGCTTTTCACAAAATGTAATATACATCCCGACGAGTACATGGCATTCTGATAAATATGAATTAAGCAAAAAAATTCACCCATTTTATCCATCACAGGGGAACTGTTGCAGCGCACTCTTTTTCTTGGACATGTTACGTTTGCAAAAGAAAAAAAAAAACAAAAACTATATAACGATGGCCTGAATGATGAACTACAATACAATAGTGCAAACAGTCCTCCTGCTCACACACACACACACTTTTACTGATGGACAAACACAATGCCAGTCCTTAAGAGGTGGGGGGCAAAGTTCAGTCAGTGGGAAAAGAAGAAAGCAAGAGCTGAAAAAGAGAGCGAAAAGCACGAGGGGCCAGAAATAGTCTCGGAAGGTGATGGAGGTATTAAGAAAATACAACGGACAGAGTGGAGTCACTTGCGAGGATGCGCCCAGCAGAAAAGACAGAACTGGGGAGGGGAGTGAGAGATGAGTGCTGCCAAGCCAACACCATCCGTCTTTCGCCTCCACTCGCATCACCTCTCCTCAGCGAATAAAAAGACAATTGCGTGTGTGTGTATATGTTATCGCAAACAGATGCTAAGCAAACACATCAGGCGCATCCCAATGTGTGGCGCTAAGTAGAATAGTAATCAAGCCCTTCATTAGTGAGCTAACAAAGGCCATTACTGCCTAATCAACACTCTTCAAACTCAATCGGGGAAAGCTAATAGAAATTTAATCCAATGGCGCGCATGAATTCAGCTAATATCGAAGTTCGTCATTCACGCTCGCACTTTTTAGCATTTGAATAAGATATGTGCATAATATATTTGAAACATCGCAAAAATTTCAATGCAAAGTGACATCTACAAATTGAGCAATTAAAAAAATATATAAATACCTTTGTTTTATGGATACAAATATACAGTATCTCCTGCTGCATACAGTGGTGCTTTGAGTTATAAGTGCCTTGGCTTATGAACTTCTCTATAATTGCACTGAACCGGGTGCGGTTTACTATGAGCTGATGAAATTCAGGTGCCTAAATTACAGGTGTAAAATATGATAAGATACCCTCGGCTACATTTGAAGCAACATTAAGCTAATGACGACAGCGGCCCAGGTGTCTTTCATGAAGTGAGAATGTGCCATTTGACGTCCATTTTAATTGGCCATATGTGCCTATGTCTCTGGGGGCGATTGTGGACCGTCCCGCTGCCCTGGCGACGCGCTCCAAATGGACGGTGGCTGCAACAACGCAACGTAGGTTAGTTGAGCGCCATGGTGGGATTTCAGGGGAGTGCTGACAGCTTAATTAATGAGATCTCTGAGAGTGACATAAAGATCCAATTAAAGTACGCTGACATTACTGGGTTGCCATAGCGACTACAACTGATGCCTATTGTACGGAGGACTATTAGGGGCATACTAAAAATGAAAAATAATTAAATAAAACCAAAACAAATTACAGAACGATGAGAATTAAGACCTGGTACAATAAGTCGACGCTCGTTTTTTTACTTCAATTTGGGTGAATTTTACTAAAACGTTAATAAAATGATGAAATAATGGTTCTTTTATAATTTAATTTAAAATTTCTCAATCATATATGAATAGCATACTGTTGCAGTTATAGGGGGAAGGGGTGGGACGGAAACGAGACAGGTGTGAGGCAATGTATGCGCATGCGTAGACGCAAATGCTGGAACTAACGTTGCAACAATGAGATGTGAATTCGTCAAAAAGCCCTAAAAGTCATCATCACTATTTAACACGCCGAATAGCTCCTCCCATTTAAGTCTCAGATGTCCTCTCCTTCCTGCTTGTCATTTGTGCAAACATCTTAATGACTTTTTCATGGGTAATCATCTTTGGACCCGTCCAATTTGTTTGAAATGGAGGTCTCAAGACATGCCTTGCTGAAAACCTGCTTTACTCAAGTGAAAACTATGGCGAGATCAGTGCATGGATCGGTTGCTATTCACTGTGTTTCTCCCCTCACCTGCTGTCCACGCACCCTCATTGTAGACAATAAAGAGGCAATAAGGCGGTGCTTGACAAAAGTGCATTTGAAAGTGCAAAACAGATGCTTACTATGTCGAATTAAAAGGTATGCATAATCATTTTAAGCCTTGTAAATGACATGATATTACTTATTTCACATTCAAATTAATGTCATTCAAAAAACAGATATGTGGAAAAATTGGTTGGGTTTTGAGTTATGCGGGTATAAGTCTCTTAAGAATTCACATTGCCCCCCCCCAAAAAAAGAAAAAATTCAAGTATTTTTTTATGAGCACAATTGCGATTGAATGAAAATGCCAAAATTAGAATATCAATTTGCAAAAAAAATGTGAAAGGCTTCCAACAAAGGACTATATCACTTTTTATGAGAATACAGTTGTCATGACAATTTTTTTTTTTTTTAAAGACCCACATATTCTTTTACCACTCATTGTTCATGCACCAATCACAGTAATGTATGCAGGTGCAGTACCAAACGCATGACATTTAATTCTGTAAAATTAGTCAATTCATTCCCAGCAAACTGTCTCTTCAGAGCTCATACATTTTGTATCATCGAGTAGAATAAAGCATTGAAATGGACGGGAATATATTTCTCGGAGGCGCGCGCATACTGTAAGCACAGCTACAGCGTGGTGTGTTCTTCAAAGTGCCTCACAAGGCGAAATAAAAAAAGATAGCGTGGGGAAATACAGTGGATAAGGAAGCAAACAATTCCCAAAGTGACTAGAATGATGCCAGCGCTCTCCAAGGTGTCCCGACACAGACAGAACTAGGACACATGAGGACACCCGCTTGGACTGGGACGTGCCTTTAGACACCTATTTATAACCCAGCTGCTGCACCGCTAATGAAAGATGTATGGCTCACATACACACAAACACATGATACATGAGTGTTATTTTATGTCAGCAACATCAACTTGCCGACTGTTAACGACCGTGTCTTTGCTGTACGTCAAAACAGTGCATTTTGTTTTGTGTAAGGCACAAAAAGCAGCACCTTTGCTGCTGAGTGCTAACCATGAAGAGAGGGATGGCAGACGGGAGATATAAAGGGGAAAAGACCAGCCGGGAGAGGAAATAGTGAAAGGAGAGCGGCTGAGATAAATGAGAGAGGAAATAGGAGGGAAGGAGAAGAGTGGAGAAAAGAGATAGGAAAAGGAAAGGGGAGGTTAAGAAAGGAAGAAATGAATGAGGAGAGAAAAAGGAGGGATGAAAAGCAGGTAAGAAGAGATGAGTGTAAATAGTGGGGAGCGGAAGAAAGGAAATGACTAAAGATGGAAAGGGGAGGTAAAAGATGGAAGGAGAGGAGAATAAAAAGAGGAAAGTGGAGGAGAGGAAAGAGCACAACATAAGGAAATAAATACAAAAATGCAATGTTAGAAGAAAGGGGGGATGAAAGGAAAGAGGAGATAAGCTAGGGGAGGAAATACAGTAGACCAGGAGGGATGAAAGAGGAATGAGAGGAGAAGTTAAGCAGAGAAACAGAGATGATCTAATGCAGGGTCACCGATGTGATTAACAAGCTCATTTGACTGCAAGTTGATTAGAAGCACCTGTGGCTACAGCCAAACCGTGGCAGGGTTTTTTTTTTTTAATTTCTGGACCTGGATTTCCCATCTGTGCGTCAGTACCATAGACGTAGCTCTCAGTTTCCAAAAGGTTGGTGATCCCTGAACAGAAGAAAAGTTTGAGCAACAGTGGAGAAAAAACAATGGTCGTAGAATTAGACGAGATTAGAAATGAGGGGAAAAAGGGATATGATCAAAGTAGAGAAATAAAAAATGATGTTAAAAAAAGACTTTAGGCAGAGAAAAGACCATTGAGGTGAGGAAAAGAATAGAGGAAATAGCATGAAGAGAGGACAGATAAATTCCCACTTCTTATTTTATAATAGATTACATCCGCATTGCTTTACACACAAACACTCTCACACACGCATACCTACACACACACGCACGCGCACCTTTTCTCCCCACTCAGCAAACTCCATCCTTCTTTTCCTAATTGTGCACATTGTATGGAAATCCAGCCCGTTCTCCACCATTCATTTATCTTTTTCATTCATCCCTCTCTCATTTCCTTTCTTCTTCCTCTCTTCCTTCCTTCCTCCATGTTGACATTGTCTCCAGTGTCTTAATGGATCACCCACACATATCTGCTCCTCCTCCTCCATAATCACCTCCTCACTAACGCGCTATCGCTCGTCACCGGTTGCCGTGGAAATACTTCTTTTCTCTCTCTGTCTCCCTGCCGCCGACCTTCTCTTAAGATTGGTCGCCATCCATCTCTGCCTCTACCTGTTCACACTCGCTCTCTTTACTCTTGAATGTTGACACGAGAGGATGAGTCCAATAGATCACGGGAAACATCTGCACGAGTGTTAAATCTCCTAGGTGTGTGTGAGTGTGTGTGCGCGTGTGTGTACAGTATGTGTGACCTCCTTTTGAGATGAACAACTTCCTCTTCTGGTCTGCCATTAGCTCTCTCTTCTCTCACTTTTCTGAACGTGCCAAATTCTAGTGGATTCACGGGTAAAGTATATTCTAGTAAAGCGTTTCAATGTTGGGCAATGATTACTTTTTTGGTGGTATTTTTCTTTGTATTCTCAATAAGCATGCATTGAATAGTGTTGTGGTGCTTACTTGAACTTGCCAAATAGTGAGTCATTGCTCAATAGATTAGATTTGTATCATTTAACCCTTGTGCAGTATTTTGTCTAATCCTTTGATCTTTACATCAAAGGCATTTCTCATTGCAGGGGATGCATTAAAAGAAGACTCTCGGGAGCTGAAATTTCACCCAGATGGTGACAACATGTCTCGGCTCAATATGGCACGGCCACTTACATGCAGTTATCACACTACCAGGAGTGTGTTACCCCTTGGCTAAAAAACTGCAAGAATGATGTCGGAGAAAATTATCCAAGGGTCAAGTAGGCATTGGCTAGTGTTCATTGTGTTCATTCCATTCATTAAAAAACAACCAAAAAAAAAATACTAGCGCTGCAGCGGCAGCTGTTTGAACTCGCTAAATTGAGAGCAAGTGACAAACACAGTATCTAATAGATTGACTGGTAAAGCGGTGGCATGAAGTGAGCCAATTTAAATCTTGAGCCAATTAATGTCTATATTTGAATGATAGCATCTATGAATGGAGATAATTAGTTACTCTTTGAACATGACACTAGTTTAAGACTCGATTATATGAATGAGAAGCTAACCTTGTGTGTGCGTATGTGTTATTCAAGTGTGCAAGAGCAAAGGAGTGTTGATGACACTTCATAATCATTAAGCGTGAGGAGGCTCAGTCAGTTGGGGGCCACGCTATAATCCTTTTTAATTGACTTTCCATGTCTAAATAAGTGTTATTACCCCCCCTTCCCCCAGTAATAATCATATTATTATTACTGATTATATTAAGTGGGTCGGATGGCTCTTTTTGTAGTGTCTTGCTGTCCTACTTAAAACAAACATAAGTGATAACAAACCATTTTTACAGGTGCTTTACAGAGAACGCTCAAGAACAACCTTGGATCGTGAGCCACATCCACAGACGAGTGCATCTAATATTGAGTCACATATTAGGAACTTGATTGGTTTTGTCATTCAGTAAACATCTCAAAATCCATCAAGGACAGCAGTGCTCCTTGCCAACATGCACGGACATTGTAATAGCTTACTGTACGGCAAGATGGAACTGTACAGCATTAGAAAACCCACCAAGGTCTAAGTTGCATTCGTGCCAGCTATAATATGTTTGTCAAGAGCTGGGTGCAGAGCTTGTATAAACTTTGTAAAGATCACAACTATGGGGGAACCAAAACAAATATTCCTCAGTACTGCTTTAAATCGTAGGTCTTTTAATGCTGAATAAGGCACCCCGAGGGACATATTTCATTTTCTCCATGCCTCCTTTTTAGTATAAAGGGAGAATTTATCACAAAATGCTGTACATCAGTCTCCGCGAGGTCACACTGGCTTGGCCCGCAGCCTTCTTTGTACCTTTAAAAGAAGAAGCAGCTTTTTGAAAGCATCAACACATCCAGAGTGCCGGGAGCGACTTCTCGGCAGTGTTTGATAAGCTAATATTTCACTACAATCAGAGGCTGTAAGCAGTGTTGTTGTAGTTAACATAGCTCAGCAAAAATAAGCAATCATATTGCATTTTTCACGGTCGCAAACAAGTCGTCTTGAATAGATTTGAACTGTATCACGACGATAGTGGCTCATGTCATTAGCAGAGGATATCAGAACAAGCATCACTGATAATAGTGTATTCGGTTTATCTGAACGTATAAAATTATGCAGATTGCATAGATAACACAGCATACTTATCGTTTTGTAACTTATTGAATAAGTACATTTCCTGCTGTTAACCAGCCCGCTACTGAATGGCTTTGGCTTCAATTGCCATTCGGGAAAAGATGCTGACAGCTCCACAAGGTGGTATTCATTGTTCGGCCTTTCAAAGCATGGAGCAACATTTCACGGCCTTACTGTCATCTGCAAGGGTGCCTCTCTACTAACAGCATAAATTGACAATTGTAGCGGTGGCATGACTCTGCCAAATAGTGAGCCAGTGACTAATAGACTAAATTTATTCCGTGCTACAAGGGCTTGAGTTTGCAACACAGTATGGAGAGTCAACAACAAAATAGACTGACACTTCTACAAGTAACATGAACTTGCAAATACATATTAACGGGTGCGATTTGGTCCTTGTCTACACCTAGCCGGTTGTTGCAAAAGGCCAGTAAATGGCTATGTTTTGCCCTATTTCCTATTTGTAGCTGGGCTTTTTTTATATTTCATCAAAATCAAGGTTTCAAAACCTCCGGCCAACGTGGACATTGGCCCAAGCCTCCGGTTTCGTGGTAGCACGTAACCAGCTCGAACGGAGATTTGCGTCATTGCGCTACTCTTTTCCCGCCAAAGACGCAGATACTGGTGACGTCAGAGGCGAAGTTCTTTCTGATTGGACAGAATTTGGCGAATTACTGCCGCCTAGTGACTACATGCGACAAACAACAACGACGAGGGGGAGACTATGCGGATTTAAATAAGCGGTTACATGTAGACGAGTCCTTGGCTGAACTTGACAAATAATGACCAATCTGTGAAAAAAGAATGAGTGCAGCAGAGACTTGAATTTTCTAAAAGTTAAGACGGTGATTAATGTACTACATGGCCTATAACATACCGCACTGTGAGCTTTCGCTTATCACAATTGATTTAATAGTGTAGCAGTGGTTTGAAATTGCTAAATAGTGAGCCAATCCTGAACAGTGCATATTGACGAGCAAAACAAAGGTGCCTTGAGCTTGCTAAATAAGGAACCATAAAAACATTAAACTTAATATTTCAGTCTTGCATTTGCCAAATGGTGAGACAAGCCTTTTTATACATATAAAACCATGCGTCGTCTGTATCACTCACACTACTTTTACACACACATATATCACGTTTATAACAGTGAATGTTCTCGTTGTAAAAACCCAGTGATAAACTATGTTAGGTGAACTAAGTTGTCGAATTCCATTGTCACGCCCGACTTCTTCAACATAAACATGGCAAAAAATGTGACGAATTTAAAACTGCACGAGAAGTGTTGTGTGTGACAGTGTTGCAGCATGTGTCACAACACAGTGTTCATTCATCCGTGACAACGCTGTCAGGACCGCCGAGGGCAGCGCGGGTACAGCCGCTTTGACAAGGCCGCACCGCCGACACTGTCATGTCGCTCGTCAATCCGCACATTTGTCTCGGAAAGAAAAGTGTCAAATGGGCGGCGAGGAGGCCACTGGAAGACGGGGACAGAAAGTGACAAAGACAAAATAAAAGCGCACAAGGGCAAGCGACACCTGGGGCTGGGAAAGTGGAGATGGACAAATAAAGGAGTGAAAAGATGCACACTTATTTTCTTTTAACGTTTTCCTTTGTAAAACACTGTGAGGGCTTTTACCATTCAATTATTACTGACATTGCATGCAATAGTGTGACCTTGCCAAATGGTGAGTCAACAAATTGAATACGCGGGACTCGACAAACACTGACCAAACACTTAGTATATATTATTTTATTCTCTGGAGATGCCAGGAAACTACATTGAAAGTTGAAGAGGTATATTGAGTATATTGGCAATGCAAAGACTTGAACTGGCCACATAGTGAGCCAATGCATAACTCAATAACACTTACTACTTTGAAATAGTTATTATTTACAACATAAAGGCGGCGTGGATTGGACTTTCCTAATGGTGTGGCACTGATAAACAGCATACTTTAAAATGTGAGGCAGGGGTTGTATAAACTTGCCAAAGAGCGAGCCTATTGGTTAAAATTTTAAATTGACTTGTAGAAATGGCTTCATCTTACCAAATCAATTGCAAATACTGCATAGACTATTAGTAAACAATGAACCAACAACTCATAGCATATAAGGCACTGATGTGTATAACATACTTAAGTTGCTTTCACTTGCCATATAATGAGGCAGACAATAATCATAGATTGACAGTTGTCAGTGGCGGCTTGTGCTTGGCAAATACAGAGCCAAGCCAAACCTCAAGATAAAGAGAAATACAATTAAGTGATCAGTGGCTTGTAATCTCGCTTTATTCTCAGCAGAGAAAATAATAGGTCACCAGTGACGAAACAAAAACATTGCGTAATGAGATGCTTCTGTCTTCAGACATCTTAATTGCTAGTTCGAGTGTACATTTCCTGTTAGCGACAGAAAGAAATAGCCAAACGCACTTTGGCCAAAGAAGGCCAAGATAAATATGTGGCTTGGTGGTGCTTTTAGAAGTCTGGGTAAAAAAAAACAAAAAAAACATATCTTTATAAAGGCAACATCATTGATAGAATAGGTATCATTAGAAAAAATGTGCAGCTGTGTATCTTAAGTGGAGTTGCAAGTGAGGGGAAAGTGTGTGGAGCAGTTGGTTGAATTTGCCAATACCCAGCCGTGGGCGCTTCATCAACACTAGACTGTCCGTCATTCTGTCGCCGACAGATGCTCGTTTTGTCGACGGACTGACGAATGATGAGATCGCTAAAGAAAACGGTGAACTAAAAATGTAGGAATTGTTGTTTTTATCCATCGTTGTAATTGTCGGTATAGACATTACGTCAGATGTCCTTCAAATGTCTGTCATATTTCCATCAGCCCGCCACGCCCCTTTTTGCTTACTGAAATAAAATTAAACTGACTTGCATGATTACCTGGTTTATTGCAGCATCTTCCTAGTTCAAACTGCAATCAGCCTGCAGTGAATTTGACAACAGTCAATTTACAGCACCACCAAGCAATAGAGAAACATGTTCAGTTGAATGAATAAACTGAGTTGGTTCAATTCACCACTTGTCATTCACAGCTATAACACAGCTGACTTTACTGGAGATCCGTCATTCAACCACTCAAGCGACCTCGCCACAGTCCTGAGAATCTCTCTAATTATTGACCAGTGTCACATCTTCCATTTATTAAGAACATTCTTGAGAAAGTTGTAGCACAACACTTTAGCGATTACATGGCTTATAACAGTAGATTTGAACGCCTTCAGTCAGGTTTTAGGGCCAACCACTCGACTGAGACACCTCTTGTAAAATTGACAAATGATCTTCTCTTAACCATGGATTCCAATACATCAATATTATTATTATTACTCGACCTTAGTGCTGCTTTTGACACCACTGATCATCATATCATATGTTGGTATCTCGGGGTCAGCACTTTCTCGGTGCAGATCTTGCATCTCAGAAAGTACGCATCGTGTTTCTCATTTCAATGCTGGCTCTGAATAGTTTATGTGTGGTGTCCTGCAGGGGTCAGTACTTGGTCCTTTACTGTTTAACATCTACATGCTCCTGCTTGGTGATATTATACGTAAATATAATAATAGTTTTCAATGTTATGCTGATGATACCCAGATATACATGCCTTTAGAAATAACAAATCCATGTAATTGCCGTAACCTGGAGGTCTGCCTTTCCAAGATTAAACTATGAATGTCTTCCAATTTTCTGGTTCTCAACCCCAGTAAAAAAGAGGTGTTAGTTATTGGCCTTGCTCCTCGCCAGCCGTTGTTAAAGAATACCATTTTGAACCTGGATAATTGTACTATTGTCCAAAGTTGCTCAGCAAAAAAACCCCGGTGTGATATTCAACTCAACTCTCTCTTTTCAAACACATATTAACAACGCGATGAGAACAGTGTTTTTTCACCTTCACAATACCGCCAAAATCCTATTCGGTCTCCTAGCGATGCTGAAACAGTAAGCCATGCCTTTGTTACGTCCCACCTTGACTATTGTTTTCTGAGTTCCCATGTCTTGCATCAAAAGCCTGCAACCGGTACAAAATGCAGCAACGAAACTCTTGACTGGGACGAGAAAGTTCGATCATATTACCCCGATACTAGCCGACCTGCATTGGCTTCCAGTACACTTGAGATGTAATTTTAAGGTGTTGTTAATTACCTATAAAATTTGACATGGCTTAGCTCCTTACTGTGTTGTCGACTTAGTAGTATCGGTAGGATTTTCCGTCCCGACAACCTCAGTCACAAAACGCTGGTTTGTTAATGACCCCGCAGGCTAAATGGAAGTCCACTGGATTTCGGGCTTTTTCCATTTGTGCGCCAGTGCTTGGGAATGCCCTACCTATGGAAGTTCACGCAGCCACCTCAGTAAAAATCTTCAAAAACATATATCTACACTTAAAAATGTAGTTAAAGGGCCTGTCTGACTAAAGCTTTCTTCTTCTCCATCCTGCCCCTTTCTCCAGGTTCGGTGAGGGGGCAAGATGATAAAAGGCAAATTGAATTCTGCCATGCGGACCTGCACCGATCGGCTGATATGGGTTTTGAGGCGCTTTTATTGGGATGGACCCAACGGGTCAGACTATGAAGAGGATCTTACTCAATGGCATCGCCTGCCATCAAGGCATCATTGCATTGGACACTTACTGCTTAATATGGCAGAATGTGTTCTTTTTAGCACTCAGCATCTGGTGCAACCTGTTGAGCCTGGAAGGAAGCTCATTCTACCTGCGCTCCCTTCTGAAGGTTTCTTATTTTACCCAGATGGGGTTTTGGAGTTTTTCCTTCTCTGGGAGCTTTGTTCAGGGGATGCCGTTGTGTATGTGTGATTTTCTGTATGATTTCTTTTTCACCTGTGAAGTCCTTTAAAACTGTGGTGATTCACACCGTGAATCACCAAACTTGACTTGAAGAAAATTAGGTCAATAATACTGGCAGAAAAAACAGCTTGTAAAAACCGTGAAACCAAAATCCTCAACACTTCAGCTAACATGAGATGTATGCATTTTGTCAAACTATTCAGTCAAAGGAAAAATCTCAGCTGCAGCTGAAAAATGAGCCTGTAAAAAGTATGACTCCTACTTATGTTACGTACTTTTGCACACTAGATCGTTAATTATCTAGCAGTCTGCAACAAAAAGAAGATATTTCAAAAACTAAAACATTTACATCACATTAGGCGTTTTATATTACAAATTTTGTGAAATTACATCTCGTTCTCATGCACTCAATCTGGTGAGACATCTCGTCTTGTGGGAATTATGTCCAAACCCATCCCTACTAACCAGAATAAATTTCCTAGTGTTGCAAAGGCTTAAATTTGCCAAATGTTAAGATGGCCAGTAAGAGGAAACGTGCGCGTGTTTGTGCATGTGTTTGTCCACTTATGTGCATACACACCATTAGATAATGATCATAATCCTTCTCTGATGTGGCCCGAGTCCAGACGACAGTACATTCCCTCGCAAACAATAACCCCCGAAAAGCGGCGCTGCCTTCCATTTGTAAATTGTTTCGCTGCATCGATACACTGTTTTTGCCTTCTTTTTTTTTTTTTTAATAATCCTAACACCGTGTCTCTAAGTCAAGCAGGCAGCATGGGGAATAAATAAGAGATTGTCGACTAATCTGCGGATTACGGTGATGATTTCTGACAGAGGTTGTAGGGGGGATGGAGGTAGAATACGAGTGCAGGGGGTTTACGATGCTCCCTCAAAGAGGATTAAGGTAAGGATCTATTCAGAGGGACGGAGGCATCACATAAATTGTTTCATTTCCAGGAAATCTTTCACACAAACACTCAGGTGCACACTTTTATACTGTTGCGGTGATGGCGGGACTTGCAAAATAGTGGGACAATGTGGAACAGAATAGAAAGTGACACATATTATAGTGAATTGCACCTGCTAAACAGCGAGACAACATTTGACATACATTGATGGCCGGAGATTGCTAAATAGTAAGCAAACACTTGACAGAGTGTGATTATTAATATCATGTGTGCCAAATAGCGAGGCTGTGCTTCATAGAATACAGTAACAACATGCCTTGCAGTGGCTTGGACTTGAATCAAATAAAAGCCTTTTTTGACTAGTGGTGCAACAGCTGCTAGATCATCTCAAATAAAGAGCCATCCCTTTATTGCCGCAGAATAGTCACAGTATTGATGCAATGACCTGGATTTGCCAAATATAAAGCCCATAAAGTCATCAAAACAGATTGACTAGTTTTACTTTTTTTTCTTTTTAACTAAGTAAGATAAGTGGAAAGCTTGACTAATGTTACGATTGCTTGTACTTGACAAATAATAAGGTAAATGCTTTACAAAGTTAGCAGTGGCTTGAGCTTGCCAAAGACTCCTATACTGTATTTACTTGTGTTGCAGTGCTTTGATTGATCAAATATAGTGGCAGATACCCTATAGCTTTGCCACAGGGGCATCATGAACCTGCTAAATAATGAACCCAATGCTCACAGTTTATTGACAACACTAAACAAACACAATGTAAAAAACTGAATCTGCTTGACAATTATGCCATGCTAAACAAAATAGAGTACATTTCCTAACATAGCAGAGGTAATCTAAACTCTTAATGGATTTCCTAATTCAGCAGTAGCTTGAACTTGCCTAATACAAGTCAAGAGTTTTATTGTCATATGCATCGTAATACTGCACAAAGAAATTCCTGTACCATTCACTCCTCCGAGTGGACTACATTCCACAATCAAGCAAATAATAAAGTCGGCGATAAAACAGTAAAAAAACAGTAACAGAAAAAATAGCCACTTACAATGGCTTAAATTCACCAAAGAGTGAGCCAAATGTTTCACACAACAGATGAACTTGGAGTAGTTGCTCCTCAAACATGCCAAATAGTGAGCCTACCAGTATGCTCAACGTAATAAATTGATTAGCATAATGGTGGCATAAACTTGCCACATAGTAATGAGCAATAATGTAAAAGAAATAAGTCAATAATTGCCAATAAGTGTGTGTGTGTGTGTGTTTTTTCATTAATGGGGCAAAGGCAAACATCTATTTTGGCTTGAATTGGATAACGTAATTCTCATCAGCCGATGTACTGTAAATTGTTTTTGTTATGTTGGTTATACGGCTGTTATATCAATGTGCCTAATGTTGTGGTCTTTGCACATATTTCTTTGAGTGATCTTTTTTTTTTTTTCCTGACTCCCACGCCTTGGCTACAGCAAACCGGCCTTGGGAGCTGCAGCTGGATAGACTGCACAACACTTGTTGTGTGTTGCTCAAGGACACTTAAAACCCTGACAAATCCTGCTGAATGACAGACAGGTTTTCCCCAGTGATAGCCTCCAAGTTGCCACAGGTAACGGACATCTCAACCCGCATCACCCTGCTCAGTGTTGTCCATTCAACTGATGAGAAGTTCATAATGTTCAAGTGTAGGATTAGAGTGCAACAGATAAGGTCGAGTGGAGGTTGATCAAAAGCCATTATTCAAGGGAGCTAATTTAGGGTGAGGATGGAGTGGGTAAGAATGTGACAGCAACTTGACCCGGCTCCAGACGTATATCCAGTTACTGTCTGACACTGTGTGTGTGTGTGTGTGTGTGTGTGTGTGTGCGTGTAGGTGTTTGAGTGTCTGTGTGCATGCTTGTGAATGTCTGTGTTAAGGTTAGACACGTGGAAAGGCCTGTCACCACACACTGATGTGTTTATTTCTCTGCAGCTGGGCCAGTCACTCACACAATGACACACACACACACACACACACACACACACACACACACATATACACACACACACACACACCTGCTATGTGCAGTCTAGTGGGCCCCGAGCAAGACCTTTGGGGTCACTGTTGTGCTTTGGGTTCTAAGTTAAAATGTTACACACTGTCAGACCAAGGCGCCCCTCTGCTGCTTTCTAAGGAATGTCGCTTTACAGCAAGGTTGACAGAAATATTAGGACAGGCTTGCATGATAACAAACAACAACAATGGAGAAGAATGAGGAGGTCTCCTCTACCCATGTTGGCCTTTATTGAAGCGGGGACAAATACTGCAGTGAAACAGATTCCATGAATATAAACATGGAGTTTTTCTCCATTCAGACTGTGGCATGGAGTTTCTTGCTTATTATTTTGGCACACTAGAAGCTTGAGAAAACACACTTAAATGTAGTAGGAATGAGATGCTAACAAAGAACAACAATGGAATGGAACAAAAGCCTCCTGCTGCAAAAGCGAAACAAAAGACAGGGACAAGTGCCCATTAGACATGTAAAAAACAACAAAATATAGGAGAACGAGAAACCAAGTCAGCTTCAGGGCAGGCAACCTGCTATGGGTGTACTGCTGGAAAACAGCTGAGATAGGCTCCAGTATGCCCGTGCCCCTCATCAGGATAAGCAGCTGAGAAAATGGATGGATTGATGCACAGTTATTGTTTACATTTATACTTCATGTGAGTACAATACAGAGTTGGTATTTTTCATTTTCTAACCACAGAAAAAGAAAATGATTCAGAATTTTTTGTTTGTTTGTTTCGACAAGCATCCATACTTTGACTTAACTGCAGTAATTTTGCCACTTCTGGTTAAAATTGAGTTTCAAAAAACTTCCCCAAATGTTCTTTACCTCAAAGCACCATCTTGGTTCCAGTACCCGCAGCATGGAAAAAAAAAAATCCCACAAAAAACAAACAAAAGTGCCCCATAAATAAACAAAAAGTCAAATCAAACAAAAACAACAAACAGAGCAGAGAACGTTTGGCACTTGTTGCCAATCCTCCGTAAGTCATTCCCGTTGAACTGCTGAACTCTCCCCGGCTGATTCCCGAAGCTTTTTAACCATCGGCTTTAAAAAGGCTTTCTGCGGGAGGCCTAAAGAGATTTACTTTTGTTTCTCAAGGATCTCAACCCCCGCGCTTGAACGTGCACCATCTCCGGGGAGCTTCAGATGCTGAGCGATAGAGCTGTCAGACCATCGATCAGCACAGTTGTGATGCAATTGCCTGAGAGACAACAAGTCTCACTTAGCTACATGAAATTTGGTAGGCACGTCCTTCATGGATAGTATTGTGATGCAATTGCCTGAGAGAAAACAAGTATCACTTCACTACAATAAATTCGGTAGGCATTTCCATCATGAATAGACATCAATTAAAAATCTCAAGAAGCTATGCCACAAAAGTCACAGGCGTGCCAAGAAGATGTTTTTGGGGGTATGTTTTGCCATTTCAAGAGGGAGCTACTGAATATGAGGCTTTGTGAAGCACTTTGATCGCCATATGGTATAGAAAGCGCGATATTAGTCCACTCTATTTACCATTTGAACCATGAATACTAAACACTTGGGCGATGCTAGATTGTGAAAGATTTAGATTTTGTAATTGCAGGTGGCATTTTTTTTCTTACCAAGTGCTACAAGAAAACTGCCATTCACAAGTATGGAAAAGAAAGAGGTCATTTTCCATTTTTAATGGTAACTCCTTGAAATGATCACTGTTAAGCTCCGCCCACATTAGATCAAAAAGGAAAAAGAAAAATGTTGGGGATGTCATCGCCTATCTGTCTCGAAGACCTGCTTCAAATTGGTGTTCGCTGGGTGCTATACAATTTGCCTAAAACTGTCAATGTCTTGTTCAATCCCAGGTTACTTTGTTTTTTCAAGGTGAACCTTCAGAATAGTCATTAAACTTGCTACACTCCATGAATTTTTGCCAAAATGTTTGCCTTGGGATATTTTTTAACGCACTGTGACAAGAGACATGATTTAACCTCACTTACATCCTCACTTATCCTCAGTAGCATCGGTGGCTAGCTGGTGCCATTTTGGGTCGGGGGACGGGGAGAGCCTGGACTGGTTGCAAGCTAATTGCAACCACTCAACCCAATAGCTAATTGCAACTGCACACAGAGACAAACCCACAAACACACCTAAGAGAAATTTTGTGTGTCCAATTAACCTACCGTGCATGTTTTTGGAATATGGGAGGATACCGGAGTGCCCAGTGAAGACCCATGTGAGCATGGGAAGAACATGCAAACTCCACACAGAGAGGCCGGGGCAAGCGGGAATTGAACCCGGGATCTGTGAACTCTGAGGCAGACGTGCTAACCTGTCTGCCAGCATGCCACCCAGTGAAACTGATGTTGGGGGCTATTTATGACCTTTCAAAGAGGCATTATGGTAAGACATTTGGGGTTTGTGTTCAGGAACCCCAAAATACACACATTTTCAACAGGATTCAAATGATTGTCAAATGTGCAGGAGCCCTTTCAGCAAGTTGAGCCACACCCACCATCTGCATTCATTTATAAACGCAACAATTCCAAAAGCACCTTGGCACCGCCCTGTTCTTGGGCCCTAAAAATGAAAAGTGAGGCGAGATAGTGAATTGAAGCAGAGGTCATTTGCGGGTTTAAGACTCGTATCCATCTCATCAGCTTCTGTGGATGCCAGACGGAGGAGCAATCCATTTGCCCAAAAGATCCCATTATGACAGCAGTAAGAGAGCAAATTGAACACAATCATAAAATAGCTTTGGTTCACAATATGAGTATGTGCAGGTGTGTATGTGTGTGTATATACAGTATATAAATGGGTGTGCGTGTGTGTGTGCTGAACGCAGGACACTACCTCAGACTCGTTAGGTACAAAAACTATTGAGAGCCAATAGGATATGTTTACTAAAATGAGTGCATATATATATATATACATATATATATACATATATATATATATATATATATATATATATATATATATATATATATATATATATATATATATATATATATATATATATAAAAACCTCTGTGGAGGTGGACACTGACACAATCCTGAATTGTCCAATAACATCTCATGTTATTTAGCACTGTGAGGTGGCGATAATATTTTAATGCCAAGAAGCCATGACCTCATCATGTTAATGTTCATAATCAATTGTAGAACTAATAGCCTTGACTTGATCAATATGCAATGTAAACGGTTAGGCAAAGTACACCATGCCCAGTGGAGCTGATTTCCCTTGAAGGGTCAGTAGAACATGCAAGAGAACCTTTCAGATGAACTCTCCAGACATCGTATAAACGAAACATTTTTGAGAAAAAAGGCCTTTATTATTACTTAATTATAAGATCTAAAATACGAACAAATTTTGGACCAGCCTACAAAAGCAAGACCTGGGTGATAATTAGCCGCAGTGGTGTGACATGATGTGTTTGACTTGATTCCATGCTGTTTTTAGGAAAGTCAATATTTTAAAAACAAAGAAAAACTTTCTTGAATTTATTTTGATTAGGCACTGAGTTTGTCTCCACAGATTAGAAGAAACATGTTGGTATTTTTCACCCATGTAGAAAAGTCAAATACACACTCCAATTCTGGAGTCATAGGGTAACTTTTGCTATAGACTCAAATTGCCTCTCAGGGGACATTTAAATGTAACTTGAAGCTTCTCATCTTTGCATCGCTGATGAGTTGTCGCAACATACTTTCACGCAAGTCTCACTCCGAGAAGAAATTCTGACTTTTTCAGCGGTTTTCCAGTGTGGCAATCGGTGATGAAAGTAAAACACTTTTTAGTTTTGAGAAGTTTTTAATGGTATGTCTCGAGGTGGATTTGAAAACCTTTTTGTTTATTTCTAATGATTATGTTACATTGTGTGATTCAGTAAGGCATAACTCTGCAACGGAGGGTAGACCAGCATGGTTTTCGTGCGTATTCACAGCAGCAACGGCAAAAGCTAAACAAAGTAGCCAAGATTTTTGATACTCAACCCTTTGGTCACTGGGCAACTGACTCTATCAACTGAGCCAAAGCCACCAAGCAAGAGTAATGCCGTTGTTGCCCTGCTGGAGCTGCTGACTCCAGCAAGACTCCAGCTGGTCATCAGCTATCACCAGCTTCTGGCTGGGCCCCGACAACATGCTGATTTTGTGGCTCAGTTTAAAGAGTGTGTTACCCATTGACTGACGATCCGGCTCGCTACCTAGCTGCGATGAAATTTGCTTAATGTATTTTTAAATTCAATCATCTTATTAAAAATGAGAATTAAAATAGCACCGACCTCTGCTGCCGGTATGCCCTCTGGTGGGCGACACTGCAACAGCACCTCCTGCTCCAGGGAAACCTCCTTGCCAAGTGGCTCCTGTTCAAAGGATTTCTTGAGGTCTGCAGAGATAAACAAGACAATTATGGAAAATACAGCAGATTTTTTTTCATCAATGATGTCTATGATATTGCAGAACTCATAAATAGTAAAACAAAATACCTTTGCGCTCATAGTGTTTTCATACGGGTGCAGTTAGAGAAGTCTATTTGGGGATGTTTAATTGTGAACAGGCCCCAAAGCCTCATTTCTACACCGATAATATCACAGCCATTAAGGGACTCCGTTACAGTCATCCATGTACACTTTCAATTGACCCTTATGTATTTAGAAGGTACACATGTCGTAAAACATTGCAATCCATTATAAAATGCCTGTAAATTCATTTTCTTTAAATGTAGTTGTCCAATTTCATCAATAACTGAATGGACATCTATAAACAGTCAGGCACATAAGTGGTACACAGGAACGCATGTGTGACAGAAATCACCGATGCGTAACGTCGCGTGATTCATTGCGCACATTTGCGTTCCCTCCCTAAGTTTCACCCGACAACAATTGAGCCTGAGCTAAACTTTTTTTTTTTGTGGCTCCAATATGTGTAGTGGCTTGAAGCACACTTAAATGTGGTGCAAGATTTACAGCTCATGTCCTCAACTAGCAGACAAAACCAGTGCGTTTGATACAGGATCGATCATTTTCTGTCATCCTTTATCTGACAAGTGTTGTTCAGTCCCATTTTGTCCCTGTGGCTGTCCAGGGCCAGAGTTGCCCTCCGGAGTAGACGGCTCACACACATTGTCTTGAATTGGAGCCCGCAGTCAACAAAATGGCCAGGAGGGAGGCAAGGTCGACATTAGCCGTCACTTAATTACATCCAAAACAAAGCACAGCACTCAACTAGTCCCTCTTCCGCCTCACAACAACTTCTCCCTCGCTGGCATGTGCGCCTCCTCCACACTCTCTCTCTCACTCGACCAATCCCTCGTTCTCCATTCACGCAACACAAGTATGAAAAGAGCATATGAATGTAGCGCAATTTATGGCTAACAAACAAGCTAGTCAAGAAGCAATAGCTAATCGCCCGTTTGCTAGGTGGTGATAATAACTGCAGGAACAACACAGTAGATTCCAGATACTGCCCCGCCGATTACACAAGGGGTGAGGGACCCGGCACAAAGGAGGAAAGCCAATCGCTTTTGGGCTCATTCAGTAAATGAACATGTGGAGTCCGTGTGGAGTAGTTTTCATTTGCAAATCTGGATGTAGATCAGGTTCTTTTTCCTATTTGGTGCTTTCAGAACTATGGAATTGATCACAGCGGATGGCGGCGCAGCAGATCTATCAAGTTCTACCGGCATCTATGAAGTTGGCGGACAGCGGCGCAACGGCGTAGTGTGATGCCACGGAGCGGTTGTCCCATGGCTTCCTATTCTGAGAAGATTTGTTTACTGAAGCAGCCTGGACTGACTGTTGTATTATTCTAGTGAAGGAGTGAACGAGATCATTTATGTTGTCAGTCTACAGTGACGGAGAATTTATGTCTGACTTCCTTGGACTAATAACCAATAATAACTGATGGACTTATGAAACTTTTCGAGGAAGCATGTTTGAATAATGCAAATTCGCTGTGTGCACACAGACAGTGCGCTGAATGTGGGACATATGATGTGAGAGTATGACATGGAGGAAAACTTATTAATGACAGAAAGGGTGAGTACCAAGCAGTAAGTCCTGGAACTCATGTTAGTAACCCATGAAAAAAAAAAAAAAAATTATGTGCACCCCTGCATATGTGCACTTGGTACCAGGACATCGCTGTTCGATATGGACTTTGTGGTCGTATCATTGAATTTTCAGCCCCACGTTTTGGACATTCGGGTGAAGAGAGGTGCGGCGCTGACAAACTTTGTCACCCCGCATGTGCTTTGGGATGCTTTTAGGGAAGCGGTGGCGGATTTATGACCCCTGACAAAAAGTCTGCTTCGGACATGGGCCCACTGCAGTTGGTGCGTTGTGTTCTTTTTGAGGCCAACCCTCCACAAAGGACGGCATGTTGGGAGGCTGCACTCACTGAAGGTGGGCGCTGGTGAGTGCTTCTATCGGCGACTCCGCTCTGTGTCTACTTGTATTAGGAGGACATCCACCGCCAGTTTGCTTTAACAACGACAAGTAGACAGAAGGCTAAGTCGCCATGGATAAAGTTTCGCTGGATAAAGAGGAAGAAAATGGATGCTTGGAGCCTCAATATTTTATAAAAGTTTCTATAATTTTGGAATTGTTACTCTCTTACTCCCAATACAAAATATAAAATAAAGTATAAAAATATGATTTGAAAAACTTACATTCACTCTCAATCCCGTATAAACACAGACTATATAATTTTTGTTTTGCAAGAGAGTCATCTCTGGGTTTTGATGCATCTCCCATCCAAAGCGCAGGGCTCAAAAGCCAATCTAAACCTATATAAACAGCTACTGGGTGGCAGATGTGCATTTGGTAAGAGATGAGCAGAGTTCATGACAGCAAATACAAAGAAAAACAAGCGGTTTTTGAAGAATGATGATGAAAAACTGAGAAAAAAAAGAGGAAAACTGACAAATTACACAAACGGAATGTTTCATAAAGCAAACGTCCAAAAAGGAATCAAAAGAGTCTAGGATGAGGAGACAAGCGGTGAAAAGAAACGTAAAGCAATAGTCGCCTGGGGAACAACAGCCTCCTCTGAGACAACAGTGTCAGCCTGGTTAGTTCGACCTCATCTGCGCTGATAATGACGAAAAGGATGACAAAGGTAAGGCGGATCCTGATCCGGACTCATCCGAGTCAAAATACAGTAAACGCGAAGGGGTTATTCCCGTGAAAATGGCTGGGGGTGAAAGAGTTATTGAAAATAAGTCCAAACGTAGTGTTGCAAAAAAAATATAAATTTGTATTATATATACATATATACTATATAACTAGGCATATGTAGATTTTTTTTTTATCTTCAAATTATTCCACCACATTTCTGTACCAAATAAGCGAAACTGGAAAAAAAAAAAAAAAAATCAGCATTCTCTTTGTTAGTTGACATGGTCCTTGAAGGTAAGTTCACATGTGTGTGTGTGTGCTCGTCGTCCTTGAGTCTTTTCGCTCTCCTTGGTTGCCAGGCACACTCTCACCTTGTCTGTCTGCTGTGACACACACTGAGACGCACACACACACGCGCGTACGAAGAGTTGTCGAAGGTTGCAGCCAAAGTGTTGAATTTTCAGCGGGAGGTTGGTTAAAGTCATGAGAGCAGGTGCACAGTGGGATTGAATGATGAGCAGAGAGCGCTTGGTGAGAAAAGTGTGCAACACCTGTGCACTCCTCACCTAACAAATAATGTATAGAAGACTCTCTAACACTGTATTGACAAACAAGGAGCACATACTGTCACATAGACACATTAGGTAACAGTTCCCAGATGTCATGTCGATGACCAGTTTTTTGACAAAATACCCCAAGGCTCAAGGATTACATCACATAAGGATATTCCATTCGTTCCCCTAAATTTCACGTTTGGTCCAGTAATACAGTAGCGTTGTATGGTTGTTAGGAGAAATATCACTCTAAAACACACATTATAAAAATAGACTGAAATACATAGAATGTAAAGAATCAAACAACTTTTGCCAAATTTCATGTTTCAACACAAACAACATTGTGCTGAACCTATTTGTGCATGTGTGTGTGTATGTGAACCTTGGTCACTTGGGGGCATATTTTGAATAGAGACACAAACAAAGGAGAATCTTTGATTGGCTCGGTTGTTTTTCACAGAGGTCAACATAAGGTGAGTACTCCCCACCCTCATATACTCACGGGTCGGCACCAGTGGAATCACCTATTCATTTTTTTTTAAAACCTCCAATATTTTTTTCTATATGTGAAGCTAACATTGTTAAAGATGATCACGGGATTTTTTTTTCCAAGTGGAGCAAGTGCATAAGGAATGAAATGATGCATCTTCATGTAAATCTGTGCAAAATAGAAGGAACAATGTTGATTTTTAAGAACCAGCGTGTATGCTTTTATAAGTAATTTAAGACTCACTCTGGGGTCTCATGACACATTATGTGTTTGTTTTAAATACATAATGTGTCGATTTGTTTTATGCTTTGTCTCATAGTAAATTCCAAATGGGAGTCGCAATTATGAGTTTGAAATCTCTTTTGGAAGTGTTCTTTCTGTGTTGTAAGTTTTAGCATGGGTAAAGCCGCACAGTGCTCATCAAATTTTTACTCAAAGCAAAAATTGAGTTTTGTATTTGTCTCAATTGGTCGATATTCAAAATGGAACACATGCAAACATATTTTGGAAAATAAATTTACTGTTTTTTGTCATTTTACACATGATGGGATTCCAGAGACCAGGTAAGTTTTTTTTTCCATTGTTTTTTTGACATAATACCAAAGTCATTTTTTTCCCCCTTTACTTTGGGTTTTTAATAATAAACTTTGTAATTCACTGATCAAAAGACATCAATTTTGTTTTCCTTTGTTCCCGATGGAAAAGCATCATGTTTAACGCAGGGACAACATTGCCTTTATAATGCAATCATCCCCGGGAGAGTAACAGCCCAAACGGAGCATGATGATAAGGGGGTAATCACCCGGAGCATTATCCCCTTTCTTCAATTCCAGCACATGCGGCTCCTCACGCAACACGCATGGGATACAACAAGAGGAAGATACATTCAACACGTCAGCGATTGAGGCAATCGAGACAAACAGAGACCATAGCCTCAGTGGGACACTTCACTGGAACGGCTAAAACAATAAAACAAAAGAAATAATAACGGGGGGGGGGGTTCCCCAGCAAAATCTGGGACCAATTTCCTGGACTTAATTAGTCAGAGTCAATTTCCTTGAAGATGAAATTAAAGGAGATTAGCTGCACAAGCTCAGGGGATGATGAATGCACACCGACATGTTAGCGTTAAGCACGCTGAAGCTAAGCTCCGGGATAAAGCGTGGGTTCACGTCAGCAGAAAAAAATGCTTTACAGGGGACACATTATGGAAAAGTGACTTGTAATTGCCTGTAGACAAATACTTGGATCAGTCAAGTGCCTGCCACACCCATTCTGCTTGAAATTAGAGAACCAAGTATATTCTTAGTGAGCTGCCTATGTTGGAAGATGTGTAAGAAAAAGAGTGTGGACATATTGTTACATCACAATCAAGACTCATTTAAAAGTACATTGTGAGGTGGCAGTAACCAGATAAAAAAGCCACCATTTTCTTTTTCGGACTACCGTGTCCGCCCCACCTATTCACAATTTGCTACTTGTAAAGTCACAGATTTTTTTTTTTTTTTTTTTGGGGGGGGGGTGTCCTATCTTTAATTTTAAACGTTTTTGCCTACATATATGCAAGTGAAATTCAGCAGCTTGATGATGAAGTGATGCCTCCTCAAGTGAAAATACAATCCATACTTTTATGTGCACTGTATGGGGAGATGCTTCATACTTGCGCCACCCATAAAAATCCCCATTTAGCATTGACTAGGGGGGTCTGTGCTCATTTGCGCAAAAATGAACAAGGCTGTTTAGGCAGGATGACAAATGTTCTGTAATTCCTGATCCTTGGGGTTTTTTGACCGAAGCCAAGAGGTTTTGTTTGGGGACACCTGGGAACTGTTTAAAATTGTGCAAAAACGGGATAGTGTCTCCTTCAAACAAATATTTCACCCAAGGGGAAGCCACATTTTGATGGCCGACAGCTGTGTCACATCAATCCACTGACCCCACTTCACTCCCACACACCGATAACATCATCCAGCTCTATAAATTCACAAGAAAATTTCTCTTCTCCAAAACAACTGCAGAAAGCTTGACAAGCGCAGAGGGCAAACTCGGATAAACATCAAAAGACCCCGCCCCCAAAATACATCTCTCTCCGTCCTAAACTTCTTCTTCTTGCTCTTGCACAGGCTTCAACTGAGGCTGTTATTATGCGTTGCGGTGGGCTGGCGGCCTGCAGGCATCCTCCGCATAAGCACATTTCAGAGCAATTATGCAAAAAAGGAGCCGGGATGCATGCTTCCCGTTGCCAAATCACTAGCGGTCTTTCCCCACTGACGCTCAGGGAATCAAGTGCAAAGTGAGAGCTTGTCAGCAATGAAAACTCTCGGGTGCATCGCTGAACTATCGTTGTCAAACTCTTTACGCCAAGCACTACCAAAAATCATCCCAAGCACACCAAGCACCACTCTCATGACCAATATCAAGAACAGCAATGTATTTAAAATTCGGTATTCACCAAAAATACGCAGGATTTCATATTGCTTTATCCACTGTCACTTTTCACGTGGTTTATCAAGCAAAACGGCATCCCAAAAAGTTTTTGGTTTTATTAAAACAATTTATGATCACTGGAGGAGAGTGTTTGTCGAGACAATATTGTCATGGCTGTTTTTGCCGGTAGAGAGTGGAGAAGTGACATGGCATCATGTGTGGCACTTCTGACATGTTACCGAGTATAAGATGCACCAACATTTTGGCAACAATGTAAAAACTACAGCATTAATCTCATCTTTTATAAACTTTATATTTTCTTGTGTTTATATTCATAAATTATATATTGGTTGCACGTTAGCTTAAGCGTATTTCAGATTTCCCACATTGTGAGCGGCCAGTGAATGCCACGCCAGTGTAATGTCGAATACACTCAAAGCTGCTGCTTTTCCTTTTCCTTGTGACACAGTTCATGTTCACAGTTCATTTCACTATAAATAACCGCAGTTGAGCAGCATCCGTGTTTCACCAAGTTTATGATTGTATGTGTATTGTCAAAAGACTGCTATTAATAAATGAGTCAAATAGAATATGTTTCTGTGTGTTCTAAATAGTACACTCAATAGAATCAGCTGGAGACATCATAACATTTACATGATCCTCTTCATTATAGTCATATTCCTGTGTGTGAACGTTGGTTTCAGCCTACCTGCTTCTTTTATTGAAAATAATGCTGTAACAACCGCAGTTAACACGTGCTGTTGTTGGCTGCAACAGTCACTTGATGCTAACAGCAAACTGATGTCCCATTCCTCTAGTTCTGGCTGTCCTGCGTGGAGATTGCTTGTTCAACACATGTCTGCGTGGACTGAGTATACTGATATCTTCCCATGTTCCAGAAGCATGCATGGTAGATTAAGTGAACACTCTAAATCAGGGGTCTCAAACTCCATTCCTCGAGGGCCGCAAACCTGCATGTTTTCCATACTACTCTCTTAAACACACCTGATTCAAATTTTCAAGCTCCTGCAGAGCTTGCTGATGAGCTAATAATTTGATTCGGGTGAGTTAATGACAGAAGCATCAAAAACATGCAGGATTGCGGCCCTTGAGGACTGGAGTTTGAGACCCCTGCTCTAAATCATCCTTAGGTGTAATTGTAATGGTTGTTTGTCTATTTGCGCTCTGAGTTTTGCTTTTGACCAGTTCAGGGTGTACCCCATCTACTGCCCAAAGATTGCTAGATTAGCCTTCACCTCGCCCACGGTCCTTGTGAGTAGAGTATGGTTGAATTGGTTGAATATGAGAGTGTTTCAATACCAAATGTTTCATTATATTAGCACTATACGATACTGTAAATGAGCTCATGAAGCAGTTTAAACGACAGAAATGAGCCTGCAAGCACATACCTTCATGGCTAACCAGTTCTTTCTGCACAAAAACATTAAAGTGATTCATTTTTACAAAACAGGCTTATCTGTCTTAATTTCACCTTGTTTTAACTGAAAAACAAGACAGATCTGCTAGCTACTTGACCACTGTGTTGCTCTTGCACTTTAATGTACATAATGATCACTTGTCTTTTTTTTCTTTCCATGCCAATGCTGAGGCAGCGCATTGAATGGGTGTCGAAATCCAACTTCCAGAAGTCATTCAAGCCATTTCCAGTGGTTTTCTTACAAAGCAAGATCTTTTTTTTTTTCCCCTGACGACAACTGGCTGGTTTTGGTCTGGCCTTGGTGGGCTTTGTAGTCCCGCCCCTGTCATCCCACCAGGCCTTTCCGACCACAGCCGGAATGGCCGCAAATAAACAACTAAGCCCGGCTTGCTGACATAAGCTGGTGCATCTTCCAGGCTTTAGAAGGCAGCCTGCTGTCACATGGCTAATTGCGATGAAACATTACTCTGGGGATGAAGAAAATGCTGATTTGATGATTTAGACCTCAAAAATGTCCACTGTGTGTTGCGCCCTCTATTGCTATTCACTGTACCCGTCTCTAATATACAGCACTTTTAAAAGCAATCTTTTGAATGGGCATTTTTAGTATGTGCACGTACTGCGATGACCTCATATGTGAGAAAGGAGAGGTGTGATGCACTTTTTATGCATTTTGTGTGCCAGGAAAGCATTAAAACAAACACGTGTAAAGCTATGTCAAACACAAACACTACAATACAAACAGCATTTTATATACCTTTTATGCCAGCAATTAATAGTTGTTTGTTTAGATACTTTTCAATGTGCTGATAAAACACTTCAATACATTTGTGTTTTAAATGCATGTGAGCCAAAAAAATTATCCACAATAATTGTCTTGGTAATCCTTCTGGAATTTTTGAAAATGCAGCCCCTGAAGCCAGTTTTACTTAACCTAAAAATGTGTAGGCAAGTCTATGAAAAGTACACTGTCACCGCAGTAGAAAATGAATGGATGGATGAATTCTTAATTTAACTACATACATTGTCTTTCACATCTTTCTTTCGCATAAGAGTCATGAAATTTGGTCTGCGTGGCTAACATGAGTAAACCTAAAAAAAAAAAAGTCTCAAGGATTCATACCTGAAAAAACAAGTTTGATCCTTGTCTTTGAATAGGCTATTTTAGGTTCCTATTGACCTTTTCATCTTAGAAAGGACCTAAACCTCAAACAGGACCTGGTCTTTGTGTGATTACAACTAAATTTGAACCATATAGGGTATTTCAGATAGGTGGCATCAACCTATAAGAATTTGGAACATTCCTTTTTGGGTATTGGCAGAGCATGGCAGTGAAATGATTGCCCCAAACTCAGTGGCTTCTTTCATATTTCAGCCCCAAAGCACGTTTCTCTTAACGGCATGTGAGTTGGTGAGCATGTATATCAAGAGTAGCCCTACAGAAAAGTCTCAAAGTTTCATGCTTGAACAGACACAGCCTGTCATTTTGGTTTGAAACAACTTATTTACGGCAATAACTCAGCTCCAATTTCCTTCAAATGACTCCTTTGTCTAGTGTGCTTATAAAATGGCGTACAAGCACTTTTTTTTTATTTTGAAAAGTGAGATGTGGTTAAGACCTTTAGGTTTCTTTCAACAAATACTTACTTTTCATATAGCATTCACACACATGGCCTCTATTTTATCATCGTTGTAAGATTTAGCGAGCGCACCGAAGCTGCTCGGCACATCTGGGAAAACGCTCAGCGGCTTGATGGAAGAGCGAAGCGTCGCCTCCGCAACCACATATCAACTCAGGCTGTCACTCTATAAAAATAATGTATATATTCGCAGTGTGTGGACGCGTCTCTCTACTTTTGCAGGCATAAAGCAAAGCCTGTCTGGATGAAGTCATCCAGAAAACAGCGCAGTTGACGCAGCCGGCATGGCATTGGAGTGTGTTAGTTGCAGTTTGCATTTGGAGCCATTAAAGCCAAAATAACTTTGAAGACCAAACAGTCTGTTAGTGTTTGGTTTTTGAGCTGCTGAGATAACGTCTGTATTTATATGAATATGGTGTATGCCAGGCTCGGGTTCGGGCTCTTAAATAGGGTAAACTCAGGATGAATTGAGTAGAAATAAAAACAAATATAGACTGTGGACCCATCTATACTCATGATTTATCTTCCGCAGCATCACTTAATCACATTTTTTTTAAATATGCATCTATTATTTAAAACAAATCACTGTAAATCGCTCTATAAAAATTAAGCAAAACTGAAGATAAACATTATACTCAATTAATATAAAACATTCAAAATGTAAGAACATCAATACATTTAAAATGTATATGGATTACACTAAAAACATAGACAAATTAAGCAAAATTAATCATTTTAACATTAAACAACAAATAACACCAACTACTGTACTTTTTTAAACTTAAAGATTACTTTTAAAAAGTGCAACTTAAAAATATAGAAAATAAATGAGATAAAATAAGTGAATTGTAAAATGAAATGACATGTTTTTTTTTAAACCCAAAAAGTAGATAATAAACAGGAGCCCCTCTTGGAAAACAGGATGTACCAGATGTGCTGCAATAATAATCTTGCTCTGATTTCCCCTAAAAAAGCTTTAGTAGCATTGACATTGAGTCAACAAAGCCGATGTTTGGACATACGCACAGGACTGAAAGTGACAAATTTGTGTTATAAACACAAGAAGAAATTTGGGCACTGACAGATATTACGAGTGTCTGGACTACTGATTACTATTCTCATGCTTGTCTCAGAGGACAGTGGCAGAACAAATTGCCGTCATCTGGGCTTTGCCTTTTTCTACGTGCGCGACCTTGACACAACACTAATCCATCGAAGGAGAAACATTTGACCCGATGGCTGTGGGGCCGAAGAGCAAGGCTAACACAGTACATGCACATTTGTGGCCATAGACAAGCCTGCATTTCACTTTCCCGTTTAATCGGGTATATCTATGTATATGTATCACTTGCAAAAGCACTCCAAAAATGCTTAGATTTTAAATATAATGCCACAGTGATCACCATTATCCATTTAATTAACAGGTTAAACACAATTTAAATATGCAGAGAACCTAGATGGCCAAAGCAAGATGAGAAAGTGGAAAAAAAAAAAGTGCAAAATGCATGCAGAAAAAGATTGCTGACTCCTAGAAAGGCGCTGGTAGGAAAAAAAAAAAAAGCAAGCTTGAGCCGCCACTGAGAATTTTAATCACACGCTGGTACATTCAAATGGGAGCCAAAGGCCCAGCTGAGGTCAAGAGGTTGGGCTCATTTGAAAAAACTAAAACGTAATAACAATAGAAAAGAAGTGTACAGGCAGCCGTAAAATGAAGCAACAGAGGAGGAGACAATCAAGATAGGATCTTGTGGATCTACATTATTAGAGTCTTGTCAAATTGTCAAATATTCTACCCACGTGCTGTAAGGAAAACTTAATGTTTGACAACATGGACACCAAAAACACTATTCAAACTCACAGTCATGCTGAAGGCCAATTTGGAGCGTCCAATACACCTACCATGCAAGGTTTTGGATTGTGCTAGACCCACTCCGTGCTTGGGAAGAACATCTAAATTCCACTTGAGGAAGGCCGGGGCGAGCCGGGGCATCTGCCTCGCCTGAACCGCGAGGCAGACGTGCTAACCAGTTTTCCATCGTGTTGCCCATGTTATCACCCATTCATTTTAAGTCGGATTAGTATCCTTCAGACAGCAAACTTGTTCAGAGAGAATCAAGAGAACATATACAGGTTGCCGCAAAGTCCTCAATTGCTTCTCGACAAATTGAACATAGAAATAAAAATTTTCAACAATAAATTAATTGATGAAGTGATTATGCCTCTTGGATTCATCTATAAATGAGTAAAGTAGATTTTGCAGTTAACAACAATGAAGGAGAAAAGAAAACACAAGGGCTTTAGAAAGAGGTAATAAAAGCATGTAAGTAAGTGCATAAATAAAGCCTTTAAAAGAGCAGCTTCCTGGTTAATATTTAAAAAGAAGGGTTGAGCATGATGGATTTCCTCCTGTCGAGCCCACTTGGGGATGCCGTCCGGTCCAGCGATAGCGTCTACGACAGAGGATGTTCGACTCCATCAGTGAAGCACGACCAATAAAATGAAAACGCGGGAGGCGGCATAAAAGGTTATTGGTTATTTCTTCCCGGATTCACCTCTCCCTGACCGCCTGACAAGTCCCCGCTCGTCTTACACGGCTGATTGGAGCCAAGGCAACGGCGCCCGCAAGACGACCGCCATGGGTCTGGCTTGCCGAGAAGCGATTGGCCTGGTTATGCGAGGACGACAGAAAGCATCTCTGTGTACTTTGAAGGGAAAGGTAAAAATGACTTCCCCTGCACGGTCATGTATTTTGCAGGACAGTTAACCCCCGTTTATCGTGTCGGAATACGAGAAAACGAGACCAATCCAAGACAGTTAAAAACATTCGACAAAGCATTCACAGGCCATATCATTTTTTACAGTGCATGCTTGAAAGACATTTTAAAAGTTATTCAAACCAAAGTTACTGCGTGCAGTTGTCTGACTATTACTAATAGTTAAGATGGGCACATTCTCATCCTTGTGCTCCTTGTGCTGTGATTTACTTTGCATCTTTTGTCATAAACCAAAGTGTTGCCCGACGTATTGGAATAGCACCGGCCAGACACAAAAGACGCACAACATTTAATTGCTATATTCCTCTATACTCGCTTGAAAATCTGCAATATAGTGGGACGTGAACAGCGAGTGTACATGGTCAACACACTGTCATATGCTGAAAAGTCCTATTTGAGTCGGTGTTCCTTTTGTGCAGTCTTATGACTTGCTCCCAGAAGTCCTATTAACTTCGCCGGCAGACCACGACGACCGAGTCATGTTGTAATGTCTGAAGTTCCAAGTTCAGAAAAATTACAGTTTTTAAGTTGAACAGTAGCAGTGAAGTATAACAGGCATTATTTTCTCCCTTTTGTTTGCATTAGGGACATTTGCACAAGGTATCTCAAGACAAACAAACGTCACAATAATAAACCTTTTGGTAAATCAGTGACCATTCCTGTCCTGCATTATATGACTGATGAATTTACAAATATTTGACGGGCAATATATAATTAAATACAGTATGTAAATAAATAAAAGAGCAAATAGACAGATGAATGAATATTGTAATGATGTACCACTTTTAATTCTACTATCATCATGGAAAAAATACTTGTGGTTAAAATAAATCATAGATGAAAGAATATAAAAAAGAAATAATGCCATCACATCGGGCTAGCCTCTAACTCTGTGGTGCCTTCAGATATAGTCAGACATTTCTTACTCTGACAGAAAAAAGGTCCAAGCATTAGATGTTGATATCTGGCAAATATACAATATGAAAAAAAAAGACACTGTCCTTACATTGAAAAATAAATAATTGTAAAAAAAAAAAAATCATCTCAATTTGTCATTCTTTCTTTCAAAGCAGACTGGAATAGATCATTACAATTCATCACGCATATAGTATTTGGATCGAAGCAGAAATAATTGCCAATTAGATTGTTTTGAATCCAAAATCATTTAAAATCAAAACTCGATTCTGACTCGGATCATAGACAATAAAAATCTGAATCGAATCATGAGAAAGTCAAGTGATCACCTTATTTTAAATAAATTGTATCAGTGTTGATTGCTTTACGAATGAATGTGCATTGTACTCACATGCGATGCGTACGTGCGCCTTGCGACTTTTTGTGGTTCCGGCGGAGCTCCACGCCACACACTGACACCAGTAATCTTCCGGGCCAAACAGCTCCTCCACCTGCTGTCGGGTGATTTCTATACTGGCTTCTCTCACAACCAGACCTGCAAAAGCACAGAAAATGGCACCATTTTATACGTGTGTGTATATTATATACTCACATGTTTGTTAAACCACAATTAAAATAGACATGCTTGGCCGTAGATGATGACAGAGTCCCACATATAAATTCCCATAATTGTTGATATTGCATGTTGCAGCTATATTCATTAAAAAAAAAAAAAAAAAAAAAAAAAATTAGTTGCTGAGCAAGACACCAATATGAAAAGCAATTGCAGTGGGTTGTGAGACTTGTGGTAAATACTAACTGGACTGTTATAATCAGCAGAAAGAATTATCTTGTTTGCAAATAAAATAAATAATAATACTATTACTTCCACAACTTACAAATACCACCATTTCTACTACTATTCATACTAATAACAATAATAAAAATAAGGAGAAAAGAAAAGAAGAACACCGTTACAATATTCTAGATTTAAAACACCCTGTACATGGCAAAACAAATAACACAAATATGTGCTATTCTGTATACACAGTATTCAAAATTGTTCTTGTGTTAACAATAATATATAGGAGACCCAATCAATTTGAAAAGTGTTCAAAACTAATAAAATAGATGTTTTCAATTTTGCAATTTTGCAAATGAGAAATATTTCAGAACAATAGTAAAACCGCAAAATAGAAAATGTAAAACAAAAAAATTAAAACATGAGAGATAATATATTCATAAATACATTTAAACCATACTAAATATATAAATAAGAAATTAAATTTACCTATAGCTACTTTTAAGATTTCCACTACATTTTAACAACTCATTTTAATTTGAAAAAATAAATAATTATATAGCAAAATCTGAGCTCGAAAATAATGAAAAACAATTCAATCGTGATGATTTTAGAAATTAACTCAAATGTAATAAATTCATATAAATAAACAAAAAACTTGAATGCATTATTTTTTTCTTGAGTGCATTTTTGGTAGCAATTTTGAAGTTAAGGGGAAGATGAACTAAAGAGGTGCGGGAATTGACGGAATGAAGATATGCAGCACATCCTTTGTATCCTTGAAGAAGGCAACAGGATCAAATGGGACTGTTGAGCTGCTCAGCAAATGTTTTAGGAATAAAAGAATTATGAGGAGGCAGAGGAGGAAGAGAATAGTTAAGCACACAGACTAGCGAGAAAGATTAAGAGGTGCGAGAGGCCAAATGAAATGTTAAACCCAGAGGATCGAAAAACGGCTTTTAAGGGAAAAGTACGCAGAGACTTGGATGCGTGGGCAGACAAAAATGTTCTATGAGTGAAATCTTGTCGGTTTATTTCAGGTTCAGGGGTGTTACAAACACCAATGCCAGCCATCTCCGTGGAGACTTCTTGTTGAGGACTCTTGGAAGTTTTGGTCAGAAAGAAAAAAAAGTTCGAAGACAGTCGTGAGGCAAATGAGACTGAGTTCATGTTTTAAGCCGAAGCTAAGAAACGGAAGACAATAGAGATGGAATCAAGATCAAGATTATTGTTTTGTAGCTGATGATGTGCCCTTCTTCCATTTGCATCAAAGATTTTTTTGGTTCGGGTGCTCTTTAGTCCAAGGGATTCCAGATCCAAAGTCAACACATTGAGAAAAAATCTCTGACTAAGGCACTCCATTTTAAAATGTCTTTATTATTAGGACAAGTCCTACATGGACATATTAAAAACAAAGCAGTTTCACAAAGACTTTGTGAAACTGTCCTGAAGAAGGCACGCGTGGGCTTTGTTTAAAGATAAATACATGACTCAGACGTTATCTGGCATTGTATTTCTATTTGTATACTAAAAACCACCCTCAACTCAACTTTATTCATGAAATGAATGTTAAAATGTCATGTTTATATTCTGACAGACAATAAAGTCTCAATCACAATTGTTTGCCGTCTCTAGTTTGAGAACACTCATCATGTTCTGGCCTAACGGATAGAAAAGTCTCAAGTCAATAGTTGTTTTTGAGAATGTGGACTATACTGGTTCAATAAATGTCAGTAGAGTATTGTGGAGACTGCTGGAAAGGGACACAAAAAGTGCTAATATGAGTACGGAAGGCCAAAGATTAGCGACATTGAAAACTGACAATGCAAGAAATCCCGCGAGTAGGCTAACAAGGGATCAGCTTCACCGGCTAAAATTGCAGACGTGGGACACAGCAAGGGAGCAAAGGTGGCAACGAAAATGCCAGTTAAAGAGGCAATTAGAAGTAGCAAGAGGCTCGGGAGTAGTGCAGTGAAAATGAGGAAAGAAGTTGCACTGAGCCAGAAAACGCAGCCTCGTTGCACAAGAAGGGAAGTGACAGGTAGGAAGCCAATCACTACCGGAGCATGGGACTTATTCATTCATTACCAAGTGGAAATGATTTTTTTCAGGGGTAGATAATCCTAGTATAATCAAATGATCTAAATTCTTCCAAGCATTTTTTTAACAGACTCCTCATCCCTCCCCAAAGTGGTGCTTGTCAGGAGTTGTTTATGGTATATAGGTCACGGTAGTTCTTTCCAGTTCAATCAAAAAGGTGTTGGTACCGGCTAACCCGCAAGAGCAATAGTTTGTCTGCCATGTTTTCCGCTCGTAAAGAGATTTTGGAAGGTACGCTTTGCGGAAATTCTGGCCCGTGCTGATTCTCCGCAGAGGGGGTGTGGTTGCCGAAATAACGTCTTTTTGACGTGTGAAGCTGTCTAGCTTAAACCAAGCTTAATACTTGAAGAGAGGATAAAAGTAGATGAAAGATGGATCGCACACCTCCTGCATGGAATCTACTATATAACCCTGAATGTCAAAGAGCTGCTTCCAATGAGACATCCGGGAACTGTTAAAAAATTACAGTTCTATAACATAGGGCAATGATAGAGGTTGATGATGACATGTATTCAAATAAGGCTGTCAAATAAAATCGTAAAACATAAAAAAAGTCAGAAAAACTGTGAATCAGTGCCGGCTGCACCATTGCCTTTATTTCTGACAGAGTGCACGAAAGCAGTAAAGCTATCAAACATCAGCGGCAAAGTAACAGAAAGATGTTAAACTGAGTCGAGTCGAATGGAATGTTGCTATGTTAAGGACGGACGTGATAAGGAAGCGGTTTGAAGCTCAGTGCTCAAGAAAAGACGATAAGGGAGGCGGAGGAAATAAAGCACTTAAAAGCTATGTCATGTTCAAAACGCGACAGGTCAAACAGAAGCGTCTTTGGGGGGCACAAGAAACAAAGAAGGATAAGGGGAAAAATATCTCAATATTTTTTCTAAGTAGTTCGTCAGTGTCATCGAGCGAGGGAGACAGGAAGGGAAATGCAAAAGTAAAATTGAGCAGAGTGGAGGAAGGAGAATAAAAACATATTCTTTTCATCAATCCTCTTGATGATCTCCAGGTGACTTTTTCTCCCTAATGACTGATTATTGCCATGGATTTACTTACATTAAATTTAGTTGACTTTCTTACTGTAATTCATTTGTGTATGGAAAAGCAGAGCCAGAGTGACCGACACACGTTTCAACTGTTGATGAATTTGCAAAAACAGCCACACCACACAAACCTACTATTTACCTAAAAAACGGCTGTAAGCCAAAGCTCAACCTGAGACACTCAAACAACCACACCCGACGAACAGGTAGTACATTTTCTATATCCACCCATCCATAATCTTTTTTTCTGCTTATCTATACGTGCTGCGCTAAATGCTTGCCTCCAGTCCAAACCCACGACCCCAATGACGATAAAACATAAACACATTTCCAACAGAAGCCGGTACTGAACTACAGATGGCTTGAAGGAGCGACCCGAACAAAGACGAAGAAGGGTGAGAACGACACTAAGACATCATGACGCGTGTCTCTGTGAGGAACACACATGGGACACGAACACAAGCAAATCAAAGGGCCGTGTCCAAGTGAGCACGCCTACCTTGTCCGTCCGTGTGTGTGCGTTGATGCGTGCCTGTTGCCAAGTGGGTTTCCCATGCTTGACATTGATTGATCATTGCAGTTACTTCTTGAGCATGTTTGAATACCTTTGTTATACATACAACCATGTCTTGGGGTAGCAGTGAACCAGAACATTCCAGGACACACACATACACACACACACAGGGTTTAGATTGAAAAAAACACAGCCTAAATGAAACACGCAGTAATGCTGCTGCCTATAATTTGTGATGACTGTTAATAACGTAAATTGAAATGATGGTGGGGGGGGGGGGGGGGGGGGGAGGGGGGGCTGCCAAAGGACGCAAAAAGGTAGGCGAGTGGGAGCGGTGGGAGGAGGAGGAAGCACAGTGAAGGCGAGTAACATTGACAGGAAGAGAGCAAGAGAGAATGTAAAGATGAGAAGAAATCAATAACTGCGATGGCAGCAAAGGAGGAAAGGAGGTCACAAATCACCCAAGCCAATACTTTGCGTGTATGCGTGTGTTGGTGTGTGTGTCAATGAGACGATGTGGGTCAAAGCTAATAATTCACAAGGTGACTAATGGAGACAAAGTAAGCATAAGAGCGCACCATATGTCATTAATCCACTCCACGCTAATGGAGATATACCGAGATTGTGGACACGATGCTTTGTTTAAAAAACTAAACAAAACAAACAAAAAAATTAAACACTTTGTAAAATAATATGCCTGCACAAGTAATCGCATTTTTGCGTCTAAATACAAAAGAAATCTCCATTGAAACGAATGAATAATATATAATCCCTAATCTAGCCCTAGGGTGCTTCAAACCAAGAAATGACTTAGAAAACAATACCGTTGTAATCACAGAATTCTAGATTCAAGTTGTTTCTTGTCATGTGCACAGTGTAGAAACAAGTTTCTCCGTACATTAACATTTCTACTTTGCTGTCTACGCGAATGTCGTTAAAAAAAAAAAAAACAAGTTAAATCAAAAACAAGGTATAAACAACATATAAATAGCAGAGCACAAGGATGAACCGTAAACTGTAGGTTATATACAGATACATACACTAATGTGCAAGAATGCATGGCGAGTAAAATAAAGTGCACGTGTTAGGTCCCGCTATTTAACAAGTAGTGTGCAAAGGAAGGAGCAGCATAAATAGTGCAAAACAAAACTTTCCAGCATACTCCAAGTATAAAATAGACTACATAAAATAAATGTACATGCAAATAGCACATCATGAGTTGCACAATGCAAGTATAAATTTGACTACCAGTACAGAAAATAAATGTATGTGCAAATAGCACATCATGAGTTGCACACAAGAATATGAGAAAACGCAAAAAATATGTAAAAAAAAAAAACTGGAATCAAATTCAGTTAGTCTGCAAGAATGATGTTCAGAAACATCCTATGAACCATTTTTAATGCAAATGAAATACGTTTCCATGGCCAAGTTAGAAAAAAAAACTCAGGAGTTGGTAAAGGCAAACATCAAATTTTCGGTCATTGGGCGAGTTCATACAGAAGATGTTTTTTACTAACTGAAGTAAAAATTAAAGACTGAGAGCCATGGAAAATATGTACAATATTTGCGTATTTAGGCTGAGACATATGTATGTTTTCATCAAAGATGGTAGCTGATAATTGTGTTGTACTAAAGGCCCATCTGGACGAAGGCAGGTTGCATCTCCGGTTGGAGGTCTTGTGCCTGCTGTTGCTGAGAAACAGGAAGTGACCAGCTGGCACGCCATACGCAACAGCGGGCTTGGTTAGCCGCTGTTGTCCGGCAAGATGACAGGATGAGGACAGCTTACGTGCTTCTGCCTCCTTAAATCATCAAATTCCATGAATACATTCTGAAATTCAATGGGTGAAATTCGAAATAAAAAGGTTGACTATGAGAAGGTTTGTGATCGAAGAATTCTGGCCTCACGTGGAATTATCACGTTTGCTGGTTTTGGCAGCAAAAAGACAACAGATGCACGGATCACACATGGAACGCAGTCAAAATAAAAGGACTTCCAATGCAGCCGATGTGAAGATTTTGCAGGCATGTGGGATAAGAGGGAAAAGATGATAAGGCGATGAGTGAAAAGAGTTAGAAGCTTGGCTAGGAAGAAAACAAGGGGAGCAGTTGGGCCTTCAAGTGGTCGGGGAAACTACAAGAGACACAACGCATTTAAATATGCCGCATTGAACACATCACTCGAACAAGTGAAAAATACTGTACATTCTAAATTACCTTACTTTCATAAGAATTCACATCAGAATTGTGATTCTCATTTACGATGATTTAGAATCAATTTAAAATTTTCCCAAAAATCAATTTTATAGACAGTAAGAAACTGATCCGCTTCTTTTCAGCTTCCCTACTATGTCAGAGGTCCACTGCGTCATCACACAACCCGTTCTGGAATTTAAACTTGATCAAAAGTATGCACTACTAAAGATGGAGAAAATTAAATGGGGCCCATCATGGTTGAAGGCAAAGATTTACACACTTGCAGGGGAGTTGAAAGCGAAGGGTTTATTGACATGTTGGAGACAGTGGAACCAAGGTACACTATGCTGCTTTACGAAGAGACTGAAAGAAAAGTCGCCAGTGCCTTGACTGAAACAAGAAGTGCCACCAACATCTAATGTATGGACGAATTGGTTAGAAGCAAAGACATTGAGAGCGATGCCATCTTTTTGCGTTTTGCAAACTTGATGTGATACAAAAGCCGCACGGCTGTAAATGCGAATGCAATGTTTCACTCAGCTGCTAACCAATGGTGTTAGACTGTCACCGATCTGGTGATTTTGAAAGTGGCTTTCCCCGATCTTCCAAGGCGACACTATTGCAGGTCCTTATCAAGCTGAAGCCGTGGTAAATATTTCTGTCGTCTTCCTGCTAAATAAATCAAGGACAGGGAAAGCGTTCAGTCATCTCTTTTTATTCTTCCTCTTTCTGTCCGCACACCGCAACCCTCCTCTTTATAATACATTTTTTTCTCTCTCTTTCGCACATTAATTAAATGCACTTTCCAGGAACAACTATTCATACAGAATAGTTGCAAGTCAGAATAGCATATCTTTCTGCCAATGTACCGACCCTACCCTTCTACCTACCTACAAACCCACATACCTACCTAGCTATCTACGTATTTACTGTACCTTAGGCTTTACTTTAACCTACCTATCTACAGTAGTTATTTACATTACTGCAACTTACACACCAATTTATTCTACCCTATTTTTCTAACACACGAACAACACTACAAAAACCTCTTCCCATCTAACTTTCCAACCTACTTATGTACCTACTTACGGCCATAAATTAATTGAACACTTCATTTACTGAATCTAATAATATTGAATACCTCTTTACTACATTGTGAAAAGTTTGGTTACTGTATTTAAAAAACACAGTGTCAAATTAAAATGTTTAAAACTGACCTTTGACATCATACTGTTCATAATGGGTTTTTTTTTTTGTCTTTTTTTCCCTGTGAAAGCTCATTTTTTATATTGGATTTCATTTGATGGCTCCCCTAACGATGCGTCAAGTGGCAAACAAAGCACATAAAATAAAAATCCAAAGTGAGGATCGAGAAACAAAAAATAGAAGGGAGTTGTTATATGATGAGGAAGTACCAAAGGAGCTTAAGCATCTCCCGAGCGAGTGAGCAAGAAAGCAGTGTCCAGCTGAGTGTACTATAATCCACTTTTGATCAACGTGGCATCAACCGCCGTTCGATGCTTATTGAGTCTAACTTTTTTTTTTCCGATTTAGATGTAGGATTATCATCGTCACATCACAGCCTCAAATGTTAAAAAAACACAGGTTAGCCAACAAGCGTTTGATGGGGTGAGTAATAAATGACGAGCAGGTGTATGACAACGCTTTTAATGAATGCTGAAAGATGATGAAGAATAGGCAGATGATGTGGAGAATGTAAAAGAAAGAGACAAAAGACAGCTGCAATGATTATACAGCATGCTGGCACTCAAGCAGCTATTATTATTATTGTTTTTTTTCTTAATTTTTGACACAACCACATGTCTCAATTAGGTGCGCATAATAAGATGGGCAATTAAGATACACACATATAATGCTCCAATAGGAGGGGTATTCTTTTTAGCGATAACAATGTTCAGTTTTGTCGCTGTAAGAGAGCTAATAACAGTTTGTGTAGTTCATATATTCAGAACTCTCATCAGTGATGTAATTGTGAAGGGAGCAGAACCTAGCATTCGTAGTATTCAACACTCCAGTAACTTAATTACAAATGTAAACTAATACACATACAGATCAGGAAAAAAACAATAATAACATATGCAACATATAAACACTGTGATCACTTCATACCTGCAATTTATCCCACATTTTTCCTCGCCAATGAAAGGGACACTCAAATTCACGTAGAAGTACATTCATGAAAATAGTGAGTTATAGACTATGAAAGAAAAAAACCAAAAGAAAATAAAGGGTGGGAAAGTGAGGCATAAAGCCCATTGGACAAGGACTTGAGCAATGATGATCTACAGCTTAGCGGTGTCTACTAAAGCACATAGTTTTGTCTCCTTCTAAATCATTATGTGACAACAATCCTCAAAACACCAAGTAGAACATTCTTTCTTCTGTGTGTATATGTGCGTGTGTGCGTATGCATGTGTGTATGTGTGTGTGTGTGTGTGTCGCTGTGAGCGCGACTGACAGCTGAATCAGTGGAAACATCAAGCTGGGCTCACTTCCTGCCTTGGCTTGGTTACCCACAAACACAAACTGGGAGGCTAAATGATGCACAAAGCACCAGCAGGTTCCACTGTGAACCACACAGCGGCAAAAGCAGAGCTTGGTCCAGCAAGGAAGATTATGTAAGATGGCAGGACTGTATTGTTTGATTCTAGGATGGGAACAACTCAAAATGACAAAAACAATCTTTAAAAAAAAATCCTATAGCGGATAATAACACAAGTTAAGTAGCAAGCAAGTTACTGTAGTACCTTGTAGAAAGGATGACAAGACAACAGGCACAGTCGGGAGAGCGCTTCCAGACTGACGGACTGTCGAATGACAAAAACGACACACTAATGACGTTTTAAACTATCGTAATCATCACCACCTGTGTCACCTGTCTGTTGGTAATGGTCTGTCATCTCTCCAAGTGAAGTCTTTGAAATTTCTGAGATGCCTGATCTGAAGTTTTCATTTTCAAGACAGTTGCACGGCCGTAAACGACTGCATTCTTTGATGCTGACAGCTTGACACAATTGTTCTTCCGACTGATCACTGATCACAAAACAGGCTGACTCAAATTTGTGTTCTGTGGCTGTCACTTCATCTCATTGACCATTTGCTATGGTTAAAGAACTGCTAAAATTGGTTTATCTTACCGTAATTCCCCAAATATCAGACGTACCAGTGTATAAGACGCACCCTTAATGTTGGGGTCAAATTCTGATATTTTCTAGGTTACCATGTATAAGACACATCAACACTTTGAAAACAATGCAAAAAACTATAGCAAAACACAATAAATATCATCTTCCGAAACCCTTCACGTTTCCTTTCGTTCATATCTGTGAATTATATATTTGTTTTGCGGAAAGTTAAGCGTGTTCTCTTATTTCAATCCAGTTACCATCGGCTGAAGCTCTACAGGAGAAATGCAGGATGCTCTGATTACTTTCAAATCAATTGTGGGGTGATTGTCAGTTTTCCAGTTGAAAAAAAAATAATGGTATAATATTGGCAGATAACAAAAGACTGTTTGTCTCCTTTTATGTTCGTATTGAACCCGAAAATATTTATTTGTCTGCTCGATAAAAAGAACACATTTTGAAAACTGGTAAGTTTATATTTGGCATTATTTTAAAATATAGACCAGGGGTGTAAAACTCACTTTAGCTCAGGGGCCATAGTGAGGGAAATTATCTTCTCAAGTGGGCCACACTGCTAAATCAGGATACATAACTATAAAATTGTGTCAATTATGTGTAGAATTTTGTTTTGCGCAGCGGCCTGGTCCCAATTCTCAGTGAATAGCAGTGCTCAACATAATCAAATATATCAAATACTGTAAATTATTGGGAAATATAGACATGAAAATTTTAAGATAAATAAAGCAAGATAACTGTATATCCTAGTCTAACAGATTTCTTTAAATTGCATGAAATGAATGGAATATTTCTATGAGCTATTTTTCCATTTGTCCATCCATCCATTCATCCATTTGCTAGAGCTGCTTATGCTCACCTGGGTCACAGGCTTGCTGGTGCCTATCCCAGCTGTCTATGGGCAGTTGGCCGGGGACACCTTGAATTGGAAGCCAGCTAATCGCAGGGCACAGAGGGACTAACAATCATTTAGGCATTTACAGCTGCCTTGCATAGTATTGGAGTGTGGGAGGAAGCCGGAGTGCTCGGAGAGAACCCCCGCAGTCTCTGGGACGACATACAAACTCCACACAGGAAGGCCGGAGCGGCTGGGATCGAACTCGGGACTCTGAACTCTGAGGCGGACGTGCTAACCACCAGCTGCTTTTCTTTTGTTCATAAATTACATTTTTAGTACAAAACACATAAGAGGAACTATAAATAAATAAATTGATGAACTAATAAATAAATAAACAAAATAAAAAAATGAACCAGAAATTTCAAGTAGAAAGCAAATGCCCTGTTGAAAATGTGTGGGTGTACAACTTCTTTTCACTGTGTACAGTGAAACGCAAAGAAAGTGAAACAGAACAAAATTGAACCCAAGCAATGGCATTCATGAGAGAAGTCACAAAGAACTCAGGAAGCCTCAACAAATACACAAGTGCTATATGCAGACTGCTGAGCTGTAATGATAGTTATTAGCATAACGAACCTACAGTAGATGCCAATGCTTATTTGAACGCTAGTGTAGTGTTTCACTTTGTGTAAGTGAAGCGATCAGCAACTTATTGGGCACAAGCGTGGCAACTTGTCACTCCAATTGAAAGCTCCTGTGCTCATCAAGGCATTACTTGGAAAAATAAGAAATCTTGTCTGTTGTTTATGGACAGCGGACTAATATGTTCGGCCCAATTCACTTCTTTTAATTCTTTACAAAATCATGTTGTGGACCAGATTAAATCTTCTTGCTGGTCCAATCTGGCCATACAATTGACACTCCTGCTATTGACACTCCTCTACATACGAACAAAGTTATGTTCTGGATGGCCGCGGGGTGAATTTGTTCATAAGTAAAAAATAAAGAGCCAGGAAACTAAAGAACGTCAATCGAAAAAAACAAACATTTTATTGTTTACATTGGGTGCTCTGGGAGGAAAAAGTTATCAAGCTGACCGTTGTCACTATATCACATCTCCGGGAGAAACTTCAAAATAAAAGCTTGCCAAGACCGTTCGCGTCATACACTTTTTACTATGGTACAGTTTATTTTGAAGCAATGACCGAAAAGATGTACCATACAGAATATGCGGTAAATACAGAATCTGATTTAAAGTCAACTCTTTGTCTCCGAATTTTCGTAAATCAATTTTCACGTCGAGGAGTTTTGCAAATTTTGCAAAAATCTCAAGAATTCAATCCCGTAAAACGTATTGTCTCGTAAAACATCTTGTCTTGTCCCATCCCTACCAATTAGTGGAATGACTTTCAGCTTACTCAGTCTTGGTTCACAGAAAATGAAGAGGGGACAATGAGCACATCAGTTCTGATACTAGAGCAGGGTAGAGGCATCCATTGTAACGTAAATGGTGAAAAGGAAATCGAGATTATTCTACAAAACTGTTCACCAGTGTGACCATACTGACTATGTACTGTACTTGTTTGTCCATTCATATTCTAAAAGGCTATTTCGGTTGTTCACGGACATGAAAAGACTGTAATACTGTATGTCTGATTCTGTAGTGGGTAGAACAGATGTCCTTACGAAAACCCCCAAAAAGAATTTAATTCGTCCCTAGCAAAAATTGAAAACCCCATTTCTGATTCCAACATGACAACAGAGAGAAACAAAAATCTGATTAGATATAAAACTTGAGCATACGCATATAGTATATGAAATATCTGTCCAAAAGGGATGCAAATATAATAAAGGAGAAAGTTGTATATGAAATATACTAATACAAATTCATCGTGCAAATATGAGAAATTTAGCTCTAAATGTATGTAAAAGTGTAAATATATGCTTGTGATACTTCATGCTAGGACGTATCATCTGCTATGTTACGATTCCTTACCTGAGTTCTCATCCACCCTTTCCTCCACAGTGTGATCCTTCTGGTGGACCCACTCGCTGTTACACTTGAAGTAGATCTGTGTAGCGGGTGTGGCCTTGCAGTAAAGATTGACGGGCTTGTTTTTAACGATGTAGCCCTCGTCAGGTTCAAACAGGAAGTGCGGCAACGGCTCAGGTGGGTCAGACGGGAACGTCTCGGGCAGTTCGCTGAGGCTCAGGAAGTCGTCGTCTTCTCGTGCTGAGAACAAAGGGAGGAAACAATGATTGGAAGCACATGTAAAATTTTAATGGTGATTATGCTCTTATTGTATGTCGCACTACCTACGTGAATGCTTCACTGTGGATTAACAAAAACTCATTCCATCCATCCTAGATTGCCCAATTCTCTCATCTATCCTTCTCCTCCCTCCTCTTTATCTCACCTTTTGCTTTGTGCATGGGAGGGACGTAGGCAGGGAGAAGGTGCGTGCCAGAGTACAAGAGAAGTAGTACGCGTATGCTTTGATGCAGCGTGTAAAATAAAATAAGATTAATTAGAATTAAACGACTGCTGCATTGTAAACTCTGCCTCGCTGTCGATACGGGCTCCAGTTCACTCGACGTGCGTTGGCCGTTACGCGGGGGCAACTTCATTTCCGGAGAGAGATTCCCCCCTGTTTCTCCTGACTACAGTCAGTGGACATGAATGGCTCTTCAAGGGAATATTCCGTTGCGGCAAATGGGCGTTGTGTTTCAGTACGGTAGCGGAAAGTGCGGTTCGCTGCTGTGGAGATGCTAGGAGAAAAAGGGGCGCTCTTCCCATTCTCTGGTGCACTGAACGTTGCTTGACTTAAAGAAAACAAAGTTTGTGCCCTAAATGAGACATGCTAGTTCAGCCTTCGTATGACGGTTTACAGAGATCAATGGGCACGGGGAAGAAATGCAGGCTCGGTTTTATCAAACGCATTTCATATACTTTATTTATGTAGAATGTCCATCAGGGGGCAAATCCTACTTCACCGTAAAATTGGGGTTTTACGGCCCCCATTAACCATGAAAAATAACAACTGTCATACTGCTTAGCCTCCTTTTCCATCTCTTCTTCACTCTTCTCTTTTTCTGTTTCACCATCGTTCATCTTCTCCATCATCCTTCAATTTATAGTTTTCAGCTGGCGTCTCCTCCTCTTCCCTACTGCTCTCCTTTATCTTTTAATGAATGTCATTCTCACGTTGTATTACTTTACCTCCTCTTTCTTTGCACGTAAACTTGTTTTTCATTCCTCCTAAATATTTTAACTCCACTTTAACTTTGTCACCACCAATAAAGGTTGTGAACAAAGTCAAAGATTTCCTCAAAGATCATGCTCTCACTCCTTCTGCGTCCATTTCCTCCACCAGTATCCTCAATCAATAACTTGCCGAGGTCACCAATGCGGAGAGGATTACAAGTGTAGGTGGACATGTCCACAACAACAGACGCACACTCTAAAACACAATGCTGTGCAGTTTCTTCGCCTGTGCCATCAGTCAGCTTCCTGAGCTTGTTCAGATTTATAAAGTACACATACTGTTTCAGGTAGTGTTTTATACTGCAACACACACATACAAAACACACACAGATGATCTTTAATTCTGTGTGTGTCCTTATCTTGGGCAATGGTGGCAGGAGCTGTGGTCTATGAGCTATAAAGAGCTTAGGTAAAACAACATCACCAAAAATAACGGGAAGTGAGTCGGCCGCCTCCACTTTGATGTCACCGCTCTGACAGTCTCTCTGCCCGCCATCCTTCTAATTAGTTCTCTGACAGGCAAGAAAACTGTGAGGCATTTTTGCGCCGTAATTCCATTATCTGCCAGAAAAAAAAGTTTCTCCCACTCACAGACTTATATTGGTGCTGTGCCACATTTGTGGGCTTCTTTGCTCTGTTGACGGCGGTGCCTGAATTTTTATGCAAGAGCTTTATGACATTTAAAATGATTAGGATGAGCGGCAAAATATTATAGTGGTTAGCACGTCAGCCTTAGTTCTGAAATTCATGGGTCAACTCCAAGCCTTCTGTTCTGTAAGTGATGTTTTCCCCATGCTTTCCAGGATAGACGTTTCATAAGCAGAAATATAGGTGAAAACTGTCAATGAATGTGAGTGTAAGCGACTGTTCAAGTGTGCATTGCATTTGACTGCCGACCACTAAAAAGTATAGAATGTCTTTCAACATATTGGTTTCATGTTCACTATAATTTCCCTCTCTCATAAACAAATTCCCGAAGGGCTTCACTATAATAATCTATCAATGATCAATTAAGTCAAAAGGTAAAGTTATAACTATCAATCAGAAAAATCTTTTTAAAAAATATCAAACTTACAGTTCACATTAGGAGTATTCATGGAGATGACTGAATGGGTTTGACTTATTGCTAGTTATATATGGTTCCCAATTTCCCTGTTTTTTAAAGAAATCTCATAAATCTCAACATTTTGGTATTTCGTGCTTTATTCTGTGATATCTTTTTTTTCTTTTTTTTTTCTGTGCTAAGAACTTTGTTGGAGTGAGTTGAGGAGCTTTATTAACTCATTCAATACCAGGCTAGTTAAAACGTCTCCATGACTTACATGGCTTAATACTAAAGTTAATACTAAAGACATGATTTGCCACCATCCCGCAATTTGAATCATTTTGCATTCATGAAAAGATTCAACCACTAAATCTTCTGAATAGCTGAGGTAGTGCTGCTTATACATACAGTATACTAATCTGTCCACTCAAAAACATTGCAGCTCTGCTTCAAAATCGAAAGAGTTTGTGCTTGGAAAAAATGTACTTGCTTGTATAATTTCATATGTGATGGGTCGGCAGACATGTGATAGACTTAATGAGAACCTCAAAAATACCCTTTCCATAATTTGCACCCTTTGATGTCCGTTAAACATGAAAGAAAATCATAGAATTATAACAATCCGCATGGTTTATGCTTTCAACATTCCCGGCCCCCCTCCCGCTTTTCGCTCTACTAGCCCTGGCGAACACTCACTGTCATCCTCATCTGTCATTCTGCGCTGGGGGGCTCATTGCTCCATACTGGCAGATATAAATTATTGATTGGAAAAGGAAACATGATAGCCCAAGAACAGGCCAGCCGGAATAAGGAATATGCGGAGGAATTGATACACAATTCCCTTTGTCTTTGAGCTTATGTCATTCCGTTTTTTTCCCCCTTTCAACCTGCCCATTTCCTTTTTCCGGCTTACTCTCAAGCCGTCAATCCTCCACTTGTTTATCTGGCGGCTCCTCTCTCCTGATGCCCCTCTCCCGCCCCACCAACAGAGTGAATTATACACCCTCGCAGCCCAGCTCATAAACGTCTGGCCTGAATGCTGTCATCAATAATGAATGGCTGCAGTCGAACAATATCCCCGCTTCGATTTATTGTACCTTGTAAATATTGTGCTGGGGGGCGACCCAAAACCTCTATTTATCCCTTTGCTCATGGCTCTTCTTCAAAAACACCTTGCGGATTGCAACCAATAAATATCAGGAACATCTATTGAGTCATCAGCTGTGACCAATCATATTTGAGTGTGTTTGACAACTGACAATGGTTGTAATCACAGTGATGCTGCATACAAACAGTACTGTACTGTATTGACTAAAGGTCTGCAGATTGCAGATATAGCAACAGCTAACATAATGCCCTGTTAAAAAAAGACCAGTGGATGTACTGTCAAACCTGCTTACATATAGCTGATCCAAAACTCGTTGACATACTTCAACTGATGCATTGTCTACTTTGCATTTGACCCTGTTTCAATGATACAACACTGATGGACATATAGTACTTCTGTCTGTCCTGCCGCTGAGATAAGCCTTACATTTACTTAAGAACTTAATTGGTCTATTCTCACATGTTGTCAAATTATTGATTCACGTCTACCGACAAAATCATCTCCTTGTTTCCTAACAACAATACAGCAGAATAATGCAGTACCTCCAAATGCAGTAATAAGACATACTGCTCTTTCTACTGATGGATGACGTAATCATGTCTAGCTAGGTGTGAAAATGGCTTCAAGCACATCTGACCACAGAGGTACGACAATACAGGCACTGTTAACCAGCACCCAACTGGCTAAAAATATAGATGTTTTACATCGAACAGTCAACCTATTATCCTGTCTCGTGGGAAACAGCGAGGAAATGCTAGGCCCTAAGCTATCCAGCTATGAGCAGTAAACATATAGCTGCTACTTCAACAGTACATGTGACATATCAAGCAAGAATCGACAAGAAGAGAAGATGAGGAAGCTAAGGTGAAATGTAGCGTCAAAAAAGACCAATACAACTGGTACAATCCACTTTCGATACAAATCCAACTGGAACTTTGCTAAAGCAACCATGAACAGCAAGCGTCTGGAGAGAACATATTTCAGCTACTACACTGTAAACACACGACAGTCTGAAAATGAAAAATGAATACATACATCACTGCATATGTCAACTAGAAAGAGATCTGTAGTAAAAAAAAATAAAAATATATTAACAAATGATATCAATGATATCAGCAGTGTTTTTGTTAGTTTGAACCATACTTAGATTCTAATCCCCAAGGTAGAATTCTCACTGAAATATATAGTGTTACTGTGAAATGACTCAGTTCATACTGTGATACGAATTAGGTAATATCATCCAGCCCAAGTTATTTCAGATAAGCTAACTACTCATTGTGTTGGGCCATTCATCTTGGGCCATTCCTTACGTCCCACTGACTAATAAACCAGACACAAAGTAACAACAAAAATACTGTCTTTGGACATGCTATATGTTAACATTTTACCAAATGATTTGTTGGTTTTTGGAGCAACCTTGGACAGAGACTATTGATGTACTGACCTGCTGAAGAATCAGTTAATGAACTACCATTGACCGCATTGTAAAATGACGCTCCTGCCTCCAGAAGTAGTGCTTACGAATGTACAGACAACCAACCTCCTACCGAGAACCTATCAATCAATATCCTTGCAGCGAAAGTCCAGTAGAGCTACTGGCATATTGTTGTAATGGCTAAATGCTGTAAACCAGGGGTCTCCAAGCCCTCGGGGGCCGCTGTCCTGGATGATTTGTACGTTTCCTTTCTGAAACATACCTGATTGAAATGATCAGACAACCAGCAATGTCTCCAGAAATTGGAAACCATCTAGATCATTTGAGTCGGATGTCTTGCAGCAGGAAGACATATAAAACATCAGAACATCAACCCTCAAGGACCAGGTTTGAAGACATCTGGTGTAAACACTATTAATGTCGACCTAGATGAAACTACCAACACACTCCCAAAGATCCAGGGTAAAAACAATATATTCACAGACAACATTCATAATTCTATTTCCAACGAAGGAAGATGTTAGTTCGTAGATCAACAAATCACTTGGTACCTGTAGATACTGGATTCTAGCAGAAATGTGATAATGTCTGCTGACATACTACAGATAGGTCTACTGAGAAAACCTATTGACATACATACAATTGACCTAGTATGATCCACTGACAAACCACAGTGTTGAGCGCAGTCAAACCGTTTAAAAATATACTACCTGACATCCAGCAATTAAAATAGGCCCACTGACATACTACCTACTGACACATTGTCTATATGACAGACATACTGGATAATAAAAACAAGCATAGTGACATATTGCCGAAAGACTTTTTCCCTACTGAATTAGTCTCTATGGACACACTTCCTATACTGTAGAGATAGTGCTTACTAATGTACTAATGTACTTCTTCAACACACTGCTGAATAAATGAGTGTCAACTGACATTTAAGCTATAGGCAGACTTTCAATCGATGCGCAGGCTACAGACTGATGTTCTACCGATGATTTACTGTTGATTGTGTTGGCGAATGCCCATGGGTATTATGTCAGTAAGCAAGCCCAACTGACATAACTACCTTTGAAGTACAACTGCTACCGAAAAACATACTGATATACAGTAAACCACAAGTGATTTAGCTCCCACAACAATGTTTATATTTGCCTAAAGCATAAGCAAATCACAAACTATGATGCTTAGGCATTTTGAAGGGGGTTCTGCAAGTGTTCCTCGATCAACACTGATGCATACGGCGCTGTACACTTTGTTTAAAAGCTTGCCAGTAGCCGTAGCTCTCGTTTTCAATACATGGCTATACAGTAAGAAAAAAAGTATTTAAAAACACACACACACAAAAAAAATTGCTTTACACAATTTGAATGCTTCCAAGGTGATGATGCTGAGAAATTCCAGGCATTTGTCCATCCTGACAGCTAAGCAAGCCCAAATAAGGCCAAAAAGCCACATTCCCGAGAGCGTATATATGTGTTTTGTTCTGTCAAGTTTTCACAAAGGGGGCCAGCTTTCCTGCTAAGTGACGTCGTAAGATGCGTATCAGGGAGCAGGAGCCGTGCAAGTCGTCAAAGTTGTGAGATCATCGCTCTTAACGTCTTATCAGCTGCAGCTGCAAAAACACATACTGTAGATACAAAAGTATATGTTTGCCATACATAGGCATGTTTAAAACACACAGGCCTCTAGCTGTTATCCAGTATCATGGCTGCTGTGCCCCCGGCTTATCACAGAAGACACTGTTGCATGATCGCTATAGTGGCCCACCCACTAAGTTATGGCTTTATTTCAGATTTTCAAGCAATATTTTTTGTGGCTTTTTTGCACTTAAGCCAATTAATGGTAAACCCTTGTGCAGTATTTTGTGTAGTTCACTTTCTTCCACATCATTCTAACAGTATTTTCGCCATGGACTAGCACACTCCTGGTAGTGATACCCAAGTGGCCGTGCTTTGTGTAAGTCATCACTTTAACACTAGCCAATGCATGCTTAACCCTTGTGCAGGATATTGACCATTTATGGATAATTTTCTTCCATGTTAGTTTTGCGGTATTTTACCCAAGGAATAACATACTGCTGTTTGTGGCTGTGCCATGGTGAACTTTGACATGTTGTCAGCATCTCGGTGAAACTTCAGCTCCCTACTGCCTTCTTTCTTGCTTTCTCTATGATTTGAAATGCCTATGATGTAAAGATCAAAGGATTGAAAAAATACTGCATTTTATTTCCTATGTTGTAGGGGAAATTATATGAGTTCTGTTTTAAAGTTTAAGCCTCGGAGTGTCTGACTGCTCTTCATACTGTTGCCCTGTGTAGCATTCATCAGTGTCTTTCGAGACTACGTACAGGTAACCTTATAAAATCTCTGTTCAGCCAGCCCTGACATTTTGTTGGTAACATTTCCAAAGGAAGACGGTAAGAATTAAAAATAGATGCACACTGAATGATTACAGCACGTGGCATCTTAACCTGAGCCCAAGACGAATACTAGCTAATCCGTTGATACTGTGATTGAGAGATCAGTTCAGATAGCTCATCATTTGTTTTAGTATCATTAGAAATATGTTTTCATATTGATCTGCAGGTGACCATATGCCCTCTATCCCTGAAAGAGATTTTCCTCTTTGGACCAAATGACAAATGACAAAATGACCATGAATATGATACTGTTTGGCCAGACTCATCAGTCACTAGCTGTTATATTTTTGTGAGTTACGTTATTGTTCATTACTTAGTTGGTGCTCTACATGCCAATCATTTTTGTCGCACCAAATGTCAGTTGATGTCACACCACCCATTTTTCACTATTTGCAGAAACAAAAAAGAACATCGCTAACCTCCTTCTTTAATACTGCTTTAATACATTCAACTTGTGCATCCTCCCTAATTAACGTCTAACATTAGCATTCTGAATTAAAAAAAGGATTCTCTTCTTGAATCTAAGGGTCAAATTCTTAATCCATTAATCCAGAGTCTGAGGTTTTTTTTTTTTTACTTATCTGGTGTTCAGAAATGCATGCGATATACATCTTGAGCAAGTTTTGTTCAGTTGCTTTCACCTGAGGATATTCCACTTCAACTCATCAAGTGTCTCTATGTGTATGAAACTATCATCAAACAAGATATTTTTAGCAATATTTTATTATTTGTGCCAATGCTCATTTAATGGTGTTCTTATCAAAAGTGGAACTTTTTAAGCGCTATTACCAAATACCTTTTTTGAGCTTTCAAGATTATTTTAAGCCTCTAGCACTTTAATGTATGTTTTGTTTCTTTCTGTTTTGTTTGTTTTACCCAGCGCATTTCAAGCTCAAGTACAAATCACAATCACAGTGTGTAATCAATCGGCAAAGTCAGAGGCATTCACAAGTGCTAATGAAATCAATGCAAGGAAAACTATTGCTTCCAGGTATCTTTCTTTTTTTTTGGCCATGTTCTTTTGTCCTTTAGGGTTCCATATATTTTTCCTGTTAAATTATAACAACAAACTACTGCTACAGATAGTCGGATGTGAACCACAGCGATACCAGTGGCAAAATATGAATCGATGCAGTAAAATGGTACATGAAGAGCAGTTGGAGGGGTAGAGCCTGAAGTGGTTTTCAGCCAATCACAGGGCACACAAAGACAAGCAACCATTTACACTCACAAACACTCCTAAGGACAATCCATTGGAATGTGAGAGAAAATTGGAGTAATTGGAGTAATCATGCTGGATTTTAAATGCTCACTAAAACCTCAAGAAAAAGTCCCAACAAATGCTATCCGAACTGAAAGACAAAAGCGGGGCTACACTGATTGTTGATTTTGGTCACATGAAACAAAAAAGTACCATTGAATTAGAAAAAAAAAAAGGGACATCATGGTCACCATACACTCAGATATGAAACCATCCCATTTAAAATGTCATGAGATCATCTTATGTTTATATTGTGGTCATGGTAACATTGTTACATTGTTCAAGGGAAAGAGGACATCTGATTACCACCAACTCAAGAATAAAAAATCCAATTTAGAACATCCACCATCTAGATCAATTGAATAGTTCATTTGCTCACTTGCAAAAGATGACAAATATAAGCCTCGGCCGGCCAGCCATGACGGTCGAATGCCAGAAGACGAACGATGGCACAAGCAGCACCCTCTGCTCGTCATAGTCAATTAGACACTTGCCAGCATTTGAGGGCTTCTTCCGAAGCAATTAATAGTAGCAGGATGTAAAAGCGAGCATCTTTATGGGAACAGACAGTGAGGGCTGCCTTGCGTCTCTCTAACGACATGTAGGGCCCCGTGTGTGGTACCTATGAGATTTATAAGGGCCACACGATCCGAACATCAGCTAAAGAACACACAAGGAGACAAGGGTGTTCTGACGCATGCTGTGTTGCCTCGTTTGTCAGTCACTGAATTCTACTGACTTGATTTGTGTGCACACACCCCCCACCTTTGTCATAAATCACCTCCCAGTTCTTATTCTCCAGTTTGTTTGATCAGAAGGTACATCAAACTTCAACGGAAGGCAGTGGATTCTCTGAGATTGAACACAATACAATCAAGGATTTGTGAAGTGTGTGGGCGTGTGTGTGCGTGCATGTGTGTGTGTGTGTGTGTGTGTGTGTGTGTTGCGGGTGGGGCTCAAGATTTGGAAAGACAGATATCCATGAAATAACATATGCATCTTTTATTTTGGTAAATTTTAATTTTTAGGGTTAGCTTCCCTGTATCCTTGGTATAGGTTCCACAACACAGACCCAAATCTAACAAATTACAGAAAGACCAAATCAAATAAATTGCTGACAATAATCATAACACAATTGAAACACAAACAAACAAAAGACATTGTAAATGTATTTACACATACACAAGATGCATAAAATGAAATCAGATGGCACGCATCACATGAGCAAACTCAGATAACATGCTGAGCCGTGATAGTTCCTTACTTGATTCTAGGGGAACTGTGATGCCATTTCCAGTCGATTACAAGAGGTAAAATGGCCACTCTGAGATAGATACAAATGGATGGAGTTTGTGTATCAGCTACATAAGCGGCAAAGACATTAGTAATCAAAATACTGTGTTTAGACTTCTGCCGGTACATAAAACATATAGTAGATAAATCAATTGGGCTCGACTTCCCCTTTAAAGTTCCACAAGCAATTATATAAACTCTTTGGTCGAGGTGAACCAGACACATCATTTTTTGCAACAATTTGGACATTCGGTGAGACTTCAGAGACATTTCTCCCCAGTTCCGACATAATTATGAAATGGTACGACACAAACTTGTTCAACTTCAGAACTTACGCTGTTTATGCAATCAAGGCAAGTGAGCTATTTGAATATAAACCCCTCATACATACATGCATATTTCCCGTTATTACCTCATTATCATTCTGAAGGCTGAGTTGCTTCGAGTTATCGGGTCGGCGCGGCGTCAAAGTGCATATTAGTTTTTAAAGCAGTGTGTGCCTGTGTGTGTGTGTGGCCGGGAATACATGCATTTTTAAACAGACATACTGTAAGTCTATCAAATTGCATACGTTTATAAAAATGCATGTGTCTATGCATTAAAGCAGATGCCTCCTCATGACCGTACGAGCTGTAGGTTCGGCGCGTTCCTTCATTTGTCTCATGAAGGCACATGAAGCGTTTATGTGGCAGGTTTTTTGAGTGTTTTTCTTAGTATTCTGGGGGAGAGTTTCACCCGTGTGTGCAGAGCTTCCATGTGTGAGAGCGGCTGTCAGTTTGACAATATAATTGGAGTCATCCGAGTAGTCGCTTTAAATGTGATTGGACTGATCAAATGGGAGCAAATCCTGCCTGATGAATGCCAGATTGAAAATTGGAAGGAGAAAGAGCGAGTCTGTATTGGGAGGGACACGACTACAACTTCCATGTTTAATGACCGCATTTACTACACTGGAACAATAACAAAGTATTTATTTGTGTAGATATGAATCTACAACAATGCGAAATGAAACTAATTAAAACTCTGGGTTATTATTACCCATTTGATTCCACCTCTCCTCCTTTCATTGAACAATTTTAGTGATATACTGTACAATGCTCTCGTTTGCCTGCGTCCCAGATGCATAGTTTTTGACAGGGTATGCATATTTTCCCATCATCTCGGATGCATCATTTTTGACATAAAAATATTCATCATCATGTGTCCTTCAATTTTTGGGACTCCAAACATTTCTGTCGGAACCCATAGTTTTTCTTAGTATTGCGAGTACCGGGGATAACTCCCCAAGGGCTAGGACTTTTGTCCGATTTGATTATTTGCGACCTCAGCTTTTTAGAAACATGAATGAAAACATTTAGTTGACATCTAATTCGTGGTTTCATTGTATCAACTTTTTGTCATTTTAAGCTGATGAAACTACAATGCTACATATTTCAAATGAATCAGACAGTGGCGAATATACAGATTTGAACGTTTTTAATAGTTGGTTTCCTACCAACCTTTTATTAGAAAAGGGAGACATTTTATGTAACGGTATTAATCTTGGTTACAGTGTTTTAAATGCTTACTGCACTCCAATGGAGAAAATGAATGGCACAATTTCGATTTTCTCAAAAACTGAGGTACTCTGCGCTGGGAAGAATTACATGTTAATTTAATAAGTGGACTCTTCCTGGCTGGCTGCAGGAAGAACTAGCAATGCAGTTTAAGAAAAAAGTTAGTACAATATATAAAAATGCCATTTTGAGAGTATATTTAAATTTGAACATTATGCAAACAAACCATAATATGAACAATTGAAAGATATATATTTTATGATTAGGTTAGCAAAAATGGAAGAAAAAAAAATTCAAGCTATGACTGCATGGGCCGAAAAGGACAACAAAGAATATGGAATGAAGTCAGCTGGGATCAGCTCCAGCACACCCACAACCCAATAAGCAGAACCGATATAGAAAATGGAAGGCATATTTACTTCTGTCTTATTCACAACAAATATATACAAATATTTACAAAAAATAACTTTTCCGTCTTATGTACTCTTTTTCTTCAGCAGTGTCATGGGTGTGCTGAATACAATTGGCACACCAAGGACAGGTTGCCAACCAACCTCTCGATAACTTTAAATAAAAACAAACATTCACACCTAAAGATAATTGAAATCTATCAACTGTCGTGTGAAGAAATCAGAGAAGCCGGAAAAGGTGCGGCGCATGTGCTAGCCGCTCGCTCACCGATATAACATCCTCTCAAGGTTAATTCAGTATTGCGCTAATACAATGAACCTGCTCCGTATACGACATCCACTTAGCAGCAGAAGGCAAAGAGAGACTACAATATGCTTCTAATATGCAGCCGAGGCGTCACACTGACTCAATTAGCCGAGTGGGCGCGTGTCTCGCCAGCCGATCACCTTAAATGATTCGAATGAATATTTAACATCATGTTACGAGATCCATTTGATAGCTCTAACGGTGCCGTCGAATCAGTCGGCGCGTCCGCCGACTCCTTCGCGCCGTCCTTATTGTTATTCACTTATCTTGACAAGCTCGAATACGGGATTATCTTATCAATTTGGCACATTTCAAATCAGAACGCGTACTTCTCCTGAGGAGCAGCTGATGCGTGGGCACTCGCAGGTAGGCAGTGTGACAGTTTTCTCTTTTTCAAGGCTCTCGCCAAATGTTACATGAAAAAATACATGTCTCAGCCTTTGCATGTCCCCAACATAGAACTGGTTTGGGTTAAAATGTCTGCGTCAAATGCAAAATGTCCGCGTCGAGATTCCAGGTTTCAATAGGTCTCAGTATTCCTACTCATAATGTATAGGCCAAACGTTTGGACACAACTTTCATTCACTTTCTTGTAGTAATGATGGCCACTCATTTGTCATTAGTTAGCTGATTGCTTCACGCCAAAATATGGATTTTAACAGATAGGCCTGTGGACTGAAAAAGTAACCTGACGTGCACAACATAACTGATGGTTCTACCGTCAACACAAGAAATTCTACTTATTAACCTTGATAAGACACGTGAAGTGCAAACAAGTTTAGGTGATTACCTCTTGAAGCTCATCGAGAGAATGCTAAGCGTTTGCAAATCGGTAATCAAAGCAAAGGGTGGATATTTTGAAGAAAATAAAATATAAAACATCTTTCATCTTGTTGTTTTGATTCATTCAGTGAGAAACCACAACGCAAACTGTCATGAAAATAAAGGACACATTGAATGATTATGTGTGTTCAAATTTTTTACCTGTACTATACGTAATTGTATTTTACGAGTCATAGATTGCAATTGTTTGCAATTTTTCGAAGGAAGCAAATTACTTTAGATGATGGATGGATGGATACATTTAACCAAGAGCCCACAATTTTTAAATTCTATAACATTTTTTTGGTCCCACAATATGGAATTTTGCAGTCACACTTATAATTTATATAAACTCTGAAAAAAATCAAGGTGTCAATACAATTTTTAGGATGGTATGTTTAGCACTTTTACACTTTTGAAATGGAAACTATGTGCCTTGGCTCTGTAAAAGTTGTAAAGCACAATAGTCCTCCATAAATTCTTGTTGAGGGGTATAAAGTTCCTGTTGTCATACAGCCATGATGAAGGCACAGGAAGTTTCACTCAGTATCACTGAAAAACAAAACCATGCGCTTAACTTAAAAATATTGAAGTAATGTGTCACAGCCATGCTTGTGTCAGTTAAAATTATTCAATTGTTGTTACACGCATGTAATTATGCATGTCTATAAAGTTTAAACACGTAATCTGATCATCGGCTATTTGTTTAAAAATATTCCTATTCACAGATTGTGTGCGCAATCTCAACAAAATGGTGCCAAAATCCTGGTTGACAGCAAATAACTTTTTCAAGGTAGTTGAATACCGCTAAGTGGCAACAGTTGTACCACAAACAATATTGGTCAACACAGGTAGAAAAATAACAATGGGTAATGGGCCACATGCTACTTCATCAAGTCTACGAAAAGTCAAACGCCAATGGCCAAGCGTGTAACTCACATAAAAGCAGTATAAGAAAGGAAAGTAGGACCCTAACCCCAACAAAATAAACCATAGTACGAAAAAAAATCAGTACACTTTCCTTCAAGCCTCCAACTAATTCGGAACACGCAACATTCTAAGTAAAATTAAGAACAAAATGACATTTAATGCTCTATTGGCAATTTACAACTTTGTTGAATCAAGTGTCCCTTGAAGTGAGTAATGCCATAATAGTGCAACAAAGAACACATTTGTGGCATAGGCATTTAAATAAGTGAACAAACAGGCAGAGAAAAATGATTGCAGTTGTTTCAAAGGGTTACCTGTTGTTGTGACACATTGTGTTGCTCCGACACGAATATTTGCCACACACACACACACTCACTGACACATCCACATGCAGATGGAGTATCTCATTGAAATGCATAGTCCCATGTAAGCTTGTGGGGGTACAAACTTGTGTGAGTTGCTGTGTAATGTTATCTTCCAGATGGATTCTGTCTGCCTTATCCCGAGGCCTGCGGGAAAAGCAAGGCTTCGCTTTCATTCATGTTCTACTATCACAGCTCGCCATCCATATTAATGTAGGCTGTCGGCGCAGGGCAGCGCATCGGCATATCAAAACACTGGCCTAATTTCAGAGATATAGCATAATGCCGTCTATTTTTCCTGCAGGGTGCTCGGCCATTTGGATGAGAAAGCACTCACCTGCTTTCTTTTCCTGTTATCTAGTGAGGACCAGATTATTTTCTTTCTTTACTTTGGATAGGTCCAAATGTAAAGTGAGGGAAGAAAATGCAAAATGTAGAAATTCTTTTTTCCAGGTGGAAGGCCTGCAAACCGCGGCAGTAACATTTTGATCCAGGTCATGCTATAAAAAAAAAAAAAAAAAAACACGTTCATGATTGCGAAAATGTACAGTTTAATTTCCAAGCGCAGGACCAAGTTTTGGTGTTTTATTATTTTAAAATGTCGTAAATTGCAGATCACCATTGACCCTAACATGACATGTTGATGTACTTATTTGGAAAACTAAAAAACTTGGGTCATAAAAATCATTTCTTATTCAAATTATTCAAAGTATGTGTCTTTTGCCTAGATGACTTTCACATCTTGGTATCAGACAGCTTTATGAGGTGGGTGATGCTTTATGACCTAGAATGACTTTAAGTTCACAGCTGCACATTATTAAGAGATAATAGCTCGACTTTCTTGGCCTCTTAATGTGTTTGAGACCATGTGAATTTGAAGTTTTTATGTTTGTTGTTTTTTTTTTCACCCAAAATGTTAAGATTCAAAAACAAGAACAACAGCAAACAGAGCAAATAATTCCTGGTCTGATTACACTTGAATTGCTTCTTAATTTGCGCAAATATGAATTTTAGCTATCCTGAACGAGTACCCCCCAAATGTCACTCAGTATAGCTCCTGACACTAGTTCCATCAATTAATTTAAGCCAGAATTTGTACTTATGTATTTTCCAAAATACTTGACATTTTACATAGGTAGACCTAAGACAAGCTTTTAGAAAAACTATGACGTGCCAATAATTTTCTGGCATTGCCAAAACATCGCACAAAATTATTATGATAATATCCATATTCTGATTTTAGCCACTCAAAGGCATTGTGACACGTCCTCAATTTATGACATTGACGCTGTATATCATTGTGTGTTGTGGTTTACATGGCTGGGTTCAGGAATGTATGGATGATACTTCAGATCTGCATGAGTGACTCCAAGCATTGACATTGCACTCTTGAGGTGAAGTTTGAGTTGTAAAATCATATGTTCTCCATGATCCGTAGCCTTCTAGAGATCAACATCAATTTTCACGTTTACTTTCACAAATAGTTGTTCCTCTTATTTTACTTGGTACGCTGTGTTCCTACTTTGGTAACAAAGACACAAGAGAAAATGCCCGTTCTGTGCAAGATATACAACTCTCCACACTTGAGTGGAAACACGGAATATTCAGCAGATAGATCCCCTCCCCCACCCCAGGAAAATAGAAAAGCGGTGTCAAGGCCTGGGAGGACTGTGAAGCAGTGGGTCAAGCGACAACCTGAACCTAGAGAGGAGTTTATGACTCAGCAGCTCTCCTCTAAATTTGACAACTTTGCTGATTCTCTTACCAGGAAGAGTTGACCTTGACAACGGATAAAAAAGAACAGGTGAAGTGAGTCACCATCTTTCCATTTGTCTTTTACGCGCTACATCAGAGACACGTTGAGGATACCTCCCCATCTTTACAGCTACAAGACTGAACATTCTGTTCTATGTTGTCAGTGACCAAAAAGGTTGTGGTACCATTTGAGTGCCATGTCAAATCTAATGGCTTGACCTCGATCGACATTAGCCATAATGTTTTGCTTGGCTTCAAAAGGACTTGTCATCACTTAGTGGGAATCTGAGAAATCAGAAGGAACTGTAGTTGAGCTGTTGCTGCCAGAGGTAGCTTGTGGTTAACAAAACCACTTTCTTCCCTGATTCAGATTGCAGACGGACATTTTTCTTTAAACCCGAAGTCAGGGAAGCTCCTAGCTACACAGGTAAAATACTCTGGTTTTTAGCCAATTTTCAGCATTGTTCTGACATTCTCCAGTAAACACCAAAAAAAAAGTGTCAAAATGAATGATCAGATGTGCCCTGCAAATGGAAAATTGTTGTATGGCAATGTCTAAAGCTACTAGCAATAAAATAAGGGCAAAAAGTCTCGAAAATGAATGCAACGCTCTTGAAATCCAGATACATGGCTTGTTTGAAGGTAGGACTGCAGCTGATAAATGTCAACCCTCTCTATCAAAATTCTGACCCTCTGATATCGATCCCGACTTGACAACTACAAACATCAAAAGCAGTCCAGCAAGTGATTCAATTGTGTGAGGCAAAAAGATGTCCACAGAGAGCAGCTTTAGTGGATGTGTTACAGTTGGCAGAGGCTGAGCTCGAGAAATATTTGCCAACTAAGGTCCTGACTGGAACTCATCCAGAATTGACAAAGTCATTTATCTAACAACTTCTACATTCCAACCGAAGATTCCCAAGATTTGAATGCAGAGTTTCTTGACTATAAAGCAAGACATATTCCCCATCTCCATCTTCGCGTGAGACCTCTGTGGCATTTCCATGTTAGCAGGTCATGTTATTACTGTTAATAGGTGCTCCTGTATGCATTGACCCATCTCACGCACATCTTGCTCCAAAGACGATTGGATGAGTGCAGATTGTATTTGTCTTGGAAGAATCACTTGTGTCTGCAAACACGCACAATGAGATGACCGAGGATAGCTTGTGGGCTTATTTTATTTGCAGACCTCTTTCATGGCTGAAGATAAAAATTGGATCCAGCCTGTTTCCATATCTGGAGGCTCCTTATCCCCCTCTGTCTATGGTGTCCAAAGTACATTTGCGGCGTGCTGTATGCTTTTTAGTGGCCTGTCGCAAGCTCTAATCATGCAATTTAAACTTAACTGCATCAGTTGAGAGATAACACGCTTTTTTTTTTAAATAAAAAAAATGTAAAGAGGGCAGCATGGTGGCAGACTGCTTAGCACAGTTCAGAGATTCCTGGTTTGATTCTGGCTCCAGCCTTTCTGTGTGGAGTTTGCATGATTTGCCCATGCCCAAGTGGGTTTTCTCTTCCCACATTCTAAAAACATGCATGATTGGTACATTGGGCACTTTAAATCACAGGGGTGCCAAACTCCGGTCCTAAAGCCATTCGCATGTTTTCCAGGTTTCTCACACCAAAACACCCGATTCTAATGATTAGCTCATCAATTAAGGCTCACTGTGCAAAGACTATACAGCAGATAAACAAAAAGTTTCCACATACCTGTTGAAATGCAAGTCTTTTCATGTTTGAAGCAAAAACAATTATGATCAACCATTTGTAAACATTTTACTCTTTTTATTGTGACTTTAACCTGTACTGTATAACTGGACTTGATCAAATGAAGACGCAATATAAAAATAAACAACTAAAACAATGAAGTTGCACAAGTGTGCATATCCTTTTATAACTGTGGATGTATGGCTGTTTAAAATCAAGAACCGCTTATATTCAAGCTTGTGTTTCACCTGTCTCCTTTTAAAGCGCAAGAACAAAGTTGGGCTGTTTTTTTTGTAGGATTTATATATTTACTGCTTTCTAGCAGGGGCCTGAAGATTACATGCTTAGTTGAGTTTAGTTACTTGCTGGTAATTTCAAAGATTTGCATGGATGTTTAAGAAGAGACAACAGTTTCACAATCATTTGGAGTTGTACGTATTGCACTTAAACCATAGCTTGCAACTTAAAACATAACATTAGCACTACATTCAAATCAGTGAATGCAGTGAGAGGCTAATGAGCAATGTTTGGCAAGTCCAATGCGAGGGGAATTTTTGGCCTGTCGGCTCAAGGCTTTCTGGCCTCCTTCAGAGTTTTCATCCATCACAATGATCCTGATCAGATTTCATCACCGAGGTGAGCTTCTGACAACGGTGATACTTTCAGGAGATTTGATTATTTGGTGGAAAATAGAGTAGAAGCTACTGGGTGGAACCAGAATAAAGCATCTAGGATTTCTTATTTTTGGTCAAATTAGAAGCTTGTCAAAATGACACAAAACGGGCTTGAATCAATCTAATCAGCCTCGAGGGCAAACCCACACGCTCCTGAAACAGCAAATCGCTGATCATTTCAAGCAGTGCAGAATCAAAGCGCAGTCTTTCATGCGATCCCTGGAACCTTGAGGGTGTTGACTTCCCCAGAGCAGGTGTGGGGTCCTAACATCACTCCACGGGACACATGAAAGCTGAATGCTCCTCACGCCGGCCGCTGTACAAGCCCCACACAGATCACGGCGCAGTGTGATGATTTTCTATTTTAACTCATTTGCATGTGACCCAAAGCTCCTCAGGATGGCCGAGATAGACGCACACACGTTGACTATGAATGATGAGGAGCCGGCGGCCTTGGCTCGCCATGTGAGCCATGCTTTGCTTCACAAAGCAGGGAAATCCAACATCGGCAGATTTGGGCCAATTCATTTGGACTTCAGACTATTCGTGAATGACAAACGCTATTGATGTTGTTTGGCAAAAAGGGGAGTACTGTAAACAACTGTGTAATTCTGTCAACCTCCTGTCTAGATTAGCTGTAGTTCAGTATATGTGTGTGTACAGCTTGTCAGCATGTCTTATTCACAACAAATAGAAATGATTCCAAAGAAGCCAAAAGGCAAAAATATACAGCATAATCACTTGTTTTCACTTTACAAGCTTTCTTCTATTATGTTCCATCATCTCAAAGTAATAGCTGTCAGCTGAGAGGAAACACCAAATTATGTTTTTATTAGGAAGTTTTTATTTCCTCCCTAAAAAGTGCTAGATTAAGCCTCATTGACACAAAGGGGACTTTAGCTAGGTTGTCTTGTTGCGGTGACCTTCCCTGCTCTGCATCTTCGTTTCTTTTTGCCCCCTGGCACACATCATCGAGGTGGAAGCAGTTATGTCCGTAAAGCCACACATAATCACGTGGGTCAGGCAAAACCGTCATTCCTGCAGGTGAGCAGGCAAGGCAGAATAAAACTTGGAAGCATTTCCTGAGAAATTAGACCTTGTTCGGCTTCCAGCAGAACAAGTCTTCACAGCTGTGGAGACTTGCTGGTTCCGGCTCGATGATGTCTGCCAGGGTGCAAATAGATACGAATCAAGGAAGGTCACAGCAACGTGACGGCCTAGCTCAAGTCACCTATCTAATCTAATCAAGAGGTTAATCGAACAAATATTGGCGATAAATCTACGCAAATTACAATGATAAACTATATACTAACCAACTCTCAATGTGATCTGAGGTAAACCTAATAACAAAGTAGATACATTACACAATCATCCCTGAACTCCTTTCCTCAAAGCTTCTCCAGCTCAGTGTTTGTCCTGCCGTCCAATTTGATCTACAGCTTCCTGATGGTAGCACACAGCAAGTGAGGCTAGAGGGAGGCAATATCAACCACACACAATATCAGCAATGACACCCCCAAAGGACATATCCTCTCTCTCTGATGCTCTTCTACTTCCATATGAAAGACTGCACCTCAACACATTCGGCTGTCAAACTCGTCAAGTTTGCAGACAGGACCACAGTCATCAACCTTATTAACCATGTTTATGAGTCTGCATATGCATCTAAAGTGCAGGGGCAGGTGCAGAGGTGCAACACAACTTAGATCTGAACACGTTCAAGACTGACGAGATGTTAATGGACTAGAGGAAACATCCTTGCCACTCATGTTGTTCAACTGCCCTCGGTCGACCATTGAGATGGTTCTTGGGAAATATGGTTTCTCAAGACCTGAGTAGAAGACCCACATCAAGTCAAACCTGTAAAGGTTGCTAAGAATGCTGCGGCTGCTGAGGAAATAGGCGACCTTTTCTAAACCCCACCACATCCTGGGGAGGGGGTTGTCCCTTGCAAATGATCAACCTTCACCCGACCGCCCACAACTGCGGGGTGTGCCGTAGCAAATACGACTGCGAAAATATTGCAACTTTTGAGCACCAACACTCCAATGAAAACTGTCAAAATCGTCTCTTATTTTTTCACTTGCGGATACATAACTTCATAATCAAGCGGGCTAATGACACCTGGTCATTCGTGTCCAGATTTGTGTAGTTGATGCAATCATCTTTTGACTTTAAATACAAATGTTTCCGTGTTTCCACACAATTTGTATCAACAAGGTCTATTTCACCTAACTGTAGCTGAGAGTCTGCTGTTTTCAGATAAGCAAGCAATGAATCTCAAATTGTTGCCGGGATGTTCCAAAAGACAGCAGCGCGGAGTCAAAAGTCAGCAGTCCCACGGCTGCATGTACTGTATTTTCCGTATTACCAATACTGTTCACACTGTTGCGTCATTGCTCCTTTCACCAGTTCCATTTTGGACCTTCACAAGTAATACATGCTAACAGGACTGCAATACTATTCTGCAGAAAAAAATATGATCACGCAATAAGAGTAAAACGGAGGCCCAATGTTAGCCTTAAAATTGATTTGGAGCTAGTTTAAAGCTGTAACAGACCCAGTTTCCCATCCTCTCCAAAAGTAAAACCAACAAAGCAAACCACTTGTTACTGTCGACAAGACTACAATCACATTTTAAATCACTGAGGAAGAGATAAACAACGGCAGCGCTCTCGACTCTGGGGTTGAGGTTGTGAGTTCAATCTCAGGTGATTCATTTGTTCAGACTATTCTGAGTTGCGGTGTAATTCCTTCCGAAAACACACAGTCACTCTGGGTAATCATGTTTTTTTTTCCTTTCTTTTTTGGAGGATAGATTGCAGTATTGCAGCAATGAACAAAGTTCAGCTTCAGTTCACGCAGGAAGGTCTTCCTGTGATTTCAGGTACCCAAGTTGTAACTGCTGAGGGACGTGTTGTATTAGGACCACATGGCCAGATATAAACAAGAAGGGTGAAGAGTTCATTTGTGGAAACAGTGATGCAGATCATTTTCTTTACGAGACTCTTTAAAAGCAAATGGCACTGGCATCTGCTTTTATAGAGTTAGCCCAAAGTACCAAAGAGAACATCCTTCTCCAGTGTTACATAAAGTCTGAATGAGATTACTCACAGTATCAGTAAAAAGATTACCGCAATCTAATACTTTTCATTATTGAGAGTTTTCCTTAATCGTAGATTAATACATAGGTCATCTACATTATGAAGAAATATTGATAAATGGATTTGGTAAACAAACGTCAATCATAACAATGTATTTTATGGTTTATATTCTTAAAATTAAACACTTTTTGTCCAGATAACATCTTTGCAGAAGAGGTAGTATAGGTATATAGTAGAGGTATGTGTGTGTATATATATATATATATATATATATATATATATATATATATATATATATATATATATATATATATATATATATATATATATATATATATATATATATATATATATTTATATATATATGACATTTTTTTTCATCAGTCCCTCACAAATAGTGAGGGTTCACCATACATGATCTCACCACATGTAGATACCTGTTGCAGTATTTTTTTTTCCCACTATAGCTATTACATGCTATTACTTACATGCCGTAGCTAATGTGTTTTTTTGTTGTTTTTTTGTGCACAGTCTTTACCATCAGCCGTGGACTTTATGTGCAATAGGAGAATTTTCTCTCAAAGAGGTCTTAGACTGCCAACTTCTGGTACGCACGCTTTCCTTAACCTTTAAAATCAGGTTGATAAAACTAACATAAAAGGACATGTTGGGGCAGCTGGCAAAACAGATGTTTGGACTCATAACGATAGGAATATCTACACACACATTCACTTAAAAGCCTCTTCACCTTCGGCCCCCTGACCCCAGTTAACTAACCAACCTCTTGTTATTTCCCCCTCATGAGTGCGTCTCTTTGTGTGGGGTCCGGCTGAAAGGCCCAGTCATGCAGCAGGCAGCCTCAGGGCTCAAGTCGGTCAGCCTCCACAACCTCTCAACATCTCTATACATCTTTTCCTTTCTTTCTGTATTTTTTTTTTTCCCTAAATGAGTCACATGTAAACAAAGTGACTCTGTCGCTCGTTCATTTGAGATTTGAACTCTTAACCTTTTTGGCTGGTATCTTAATGGACTTTTCTTTGCAAATAGCACAGGCAAGATGAAACTTGAATGCACCACACCAGTCACGGGGTTTCTAATCAAAGTATTTGAAAAAAATATCAGATCATATTTGGGAAAATTATGTCAAAGGTCGCATAGAACTGGCTTCAGTTGCTTTCTGTTGCAAAATAACCAAGGGCCTTTTTGGGGGGGGCAAAACTGTGAAATGTGTATGGCAACCAACCCACACCACCCACTCCTTAATCAACTCACAAGCATGACGCCAGTCAAAAACGAAAAAGGAATAAAGGGCCTTTGTTTTATATTTAGTATCTTATTGAGGTCGAGAGCCATGATTTTTTTTTTTTTTTAGCAAACACTTGGCAAACATCAGACACTACCTAAAGTCCAAGTGGAACTTTTCCCATTTCCTGCTTCTGAGACCATAGTTGGTTTAATCCAAGGGTGTCAATCTCATTCTAGCTAATGGGCCACATGAAGGAAAATCTATTATTCAAGCTATATATCTTAAAAACAGTGTCAATTATATGTAGATTTTTGATCTGTGCGCCAGCCTGGCCCCAACGCCTCATGAATAGCAAATAAAAGGACTCAACTGTAAGTATATTATTGAAAAGTATATAAAAAAGATAAGTAAAACAACTTTTATTTATGTATCCCAACATAACATGCTTTCCTAAATAGCATTAATTTAAGAGACATTTTCTGATCTTTGTTGTAATTGTTCATAAAATACAAATTTTGTATACAAAAAAAATAAGATTGACTCCAAATAAGAAGATACAATGAAATAAAAATATCCAGAGGAAGGAAATGTAACAATCAAAATTTGTGATTGTGCAACTTCTTTGGAAGAGTGCAGTGAAGTACAAAGATGCACAGAATAAAATGGTGCTGTATTGTCTCATTTTGGACACTGTGTAATGACATACACGACAGAAGATGTTTAAAAACTCACACACAGGAAGTCGTGCCATCACATCAAATATGGTAGTGTGTCCTGTGTACATCACTGTGTATAGAGATGTAAATATATGTTTAAAAAATAAACGAAACCAATTATTTAAAATTTATGGCTGAGTGTAACAGTTTTATGGACAGCGGACTAATGGGTTCGGTCCTATCGATTTTCATTATTCACGAAATAATCTTGTGGGCCGGATTATACTTCCCTGCGGGTCAAATCCAGCCTGTGGGCTGTACGTTTGACAACCCCGGGTTAATCTGTCACCATAAGGTTGTGTAAGTAATGTCCTCTGAAGTAATGACACCTTGTGTTTGTGTGTGTGTGCGTGAGCGCGCATGTGTGTTTGTGCATGAGCCATAAAGAAGATGTGCTACATGATGAAAAGGTCTCAGTGCAGGTGGAGGGTGAGGTCAGGAGTTGAAGTGGTTCTAGGAGGGGGGGGGGGGTCATTGCAATGATGATGGTGGTGGTGTTGGTGAGGAGGGGGTCCCTGCATGAGTAGATGTGTTTGGGGCAGGCTGATCCTGTCAGATAGTTGATGAATGGCCTCTTCAGTGTCTGGGCCTTGTAAGATCTGAGCTAATGGACTACAGCTGAGCATTCCAATCTCTTTTGTGTTGTTTGCATGTGGAAATGAGAAGCATGTAAATGCACCGCTAATAATCAATCCAACCTGCCGAGTTGAAATGTTATGAGCTTGTGTTACTAATGGGGGTTGAAGAGTATATTTACACTTCCTGAATTGGTTTGAATGCTGAGAAAAATTAAGTAGGTATGAGTGTGAATGAAGATAATTAATAATTCATTTCAAATTTCTTTAATATAGTGGTGATTCATTTCACAAAAGACAAAACTGTGTCGCACTTTCTTAAAAAAACCTGAACAGTCATATTATTAGTATGATTATAGATTTATTTTCTTAAAGGGATGGTGTGTAAGATTTAGACAGTTTTTCATTATGGCCAGCAGGAGGATCTGCATTTACCATTGTCTGTAGGTATAACAAATACAGCCACCTCCGGAGAAGTGCCATCCCCCCATGTAATATAATTTCGTGATAACTAGACCTATGATTTTATTTAAAACATACTGTTGATCATTAAGATTACATTCATTTGCAAGTTTTTGAAATTTACAATCATTTAATGTATTCCTTTTGAAAGAAAATAACGGTCTAAATCTTTTAACGTCCCTTTTAAAATGGATGATTTCCCAAAAACCAAACTGCTGAGGTTGCAGTTTCTTCAAATTAAAAGATTTAAACTGTTAAATATTATTGTATTGATTGTTTTCGTAAATTTAAAATATTTTACTTAATAAGAAATGTTCTTCTTGCATGTTTTACATTTCTTTAAAATGTCATTGCATTGCTTAAAACCAAGACAAACTACTGTATTGTGGTTCTCAAATCCAGACGAAATTTTGAACCATCTTATGTATATAATATATAAAGTGAAAGTGAATGCTATGCGAAAACATGGGACAAGAAAATGTATGCAAGCAAGCCGACAGATTATGCAAAAACGTCGGGCATTTGATTATTTTTCCTGTCAACGGAGGACAAAGGCTGTCTTTTTTGTTGTTGTTCTGCGGGGTGTATCGCAAGGGCACCGCACTGACATATTTCATTACGGTGGTCGGTCTGCTGCGGTCATTTGAAAGAGATGATATTTTAAATCCCCCCCTTGGCCCCTACCCTCGCTGTAGTGCATGTATAGTACATGACATCAATTCAACAGATTCATCAATTTGCACACCAACACAACTTGAAAGTGACATGTTTCATATATTTCTGGTGTGTTTATGGGGTGTCCATTGGCTGAGCAAACATGCTAAATTACCAATTAGGTATCGGACCAGTTTCCAATTCGTGGAGCTTGATGAACAGGTTGGTAACACTAAGTACTATTCACAAGGGCTGAACATATAGCTAACTTATAGCGAACTTATAGCTAATATTATTATGGCTAAGAAATAACCTAGTTGGGAAGCTAAAACACTTGGGCCAAAGTGTTAAACTTGTTGGATAAATGGAAAATGATGAGGACGTTGGCTCGTTGAACTACTCACCAAGATAGCATTTAACATTAGCTATCAAGCCATCCATTTTCTGAAGCCACTTCACACAGCTGACTTGGGGCAGTAGGCAGGGGACACCCTGAACCGGTTGCCGGCCAATTGCAGGGCACACAGAGACAAACAACCATTCACGCACCCGATCACACCAATGAACAATTTAATATGTCCAATACACCCGCCATGCATGTTTTTGGAGTGTGGGAGGAAGCCGCTGTGACCGGAGAAACCCAAACAGGGTCGGGGAGAACATGCAAACTCCACACAGGTAGGCCAGAGGAAGGTGGATTTGAACTCGGGTCCCTGAATTGTGACGCGGCCGTGCTAACCACTGCCCCACCGCCTTTAACATCAGCTAAAGTAATAAAATAATTGTGTACGTCTTTTACCTGCACGTTATACATGGTCCAAACAAATTATGAAGTATCTTTAGCCAACATAAACAGAAATTAAAGGGGAGAAAAAAAATTCATATGACAAATTCTGAGACAAAATGAACAAAAAAAAGTCATTGCACTTTTCTTTTTACATGACACTGAATCGCTTTACAGCAACGTACGTCGAATAGCAACACGAGTTGGACAATGCTCAATTGCAATATGGAATCAAGAATAAGTTATACAAGAGCTTTTCAAATAAAGGCTGCTGAGTGGCAGCATGCACGTTTGATGTTAATGAATCAAACATTGGACACTCGAGAAGGAGGAAGGAGAAGATATCTGTAGCAAAAGCTGATGCTTGAACACTAGCGAGTGAAAAAAAATACAAATTCACAGATCTGGAGGTCAGATGGGTGTAATTTATCCATGAACACGGATTTTATGGATGCACAATTAGCACACTGGAAATATGCTAGCAGCAAAGTGGGCACACAAAAAAGAAACCTGATGAAAGGCTCTACAAATTTGTGGGATTGTTTTAGGAAGAAGAATGGTATTTCAATCAGAAAGGACATAATCAAAAAACTTAAAAAAAAAGACTTAAAAAAAAGAACTTAACTATTGACTAAACACTATTTACCACTTTGATGTATCTTAAAAACCTAACACTGGATTTCAGAGGCAGTGCACAGGTTTAAACAGTACAGCACAACAAAACATCACAATCAATCAATTTTTTAATCGATTTTTTTTTTTTAATGCTTGTGTAATAACACAAACCTGAAGAAAAATAGAAAGACATGACCATTCCTTTTACATTATTTTATCCATGATAATAAGCATTTTGTAAAATTTGACTTGGGCACTCTGGGGTTAGCATAATAGAGCGTGCTCCACATTACACATTGGGAAATATGGTACTGCAGCATTCCACTTTTGAACTTTGAAACTCTGGTCAACTTAAGGTCAACATCTTAGGTAGCGCTGTTCAGTATTACAAATTCCAGCTACTTAGCAAACAATCAACACTGACTTTAAACAGAACAAACACCTCCAGTCAAATTATTTAAAAAAAAACCAACAACAATTTGATGTGTGTTGTTCCTGTACAAATAAAATAAAACTGCGACCAAAGCTCTTCTCCTTACATGTAATTATCTACAAAGTGTCTGTCACAGCAGGCGTTAGCTCCAGAGGGCCAGGGATGATGGACGAGCATCATGTGTGAGAAATGATATCGGACAGGCGCGTGAAAGCGAGTTAATGCGAGTGTGTGAATGTGACATTCCATGATAAATTTAGATTGGCGGTGCCATAGGGGGTGGGGTGGGGAGAAGGTGGAGGGGGGACTAATGATGCAAGTATAATGAGAGCGGCACAGCTAAGTGGAGCAGCTGCCGCCATCATAATTTTATGACGAGAAAGTTCGTAAAGTTAGAATTTAAATATACGATAAACTGGCTACATTCGTTGGACAAAAAAAAAGATAAGTGCATGGTTCTGTTGCTCGTCTACCAACATTGCAGATATTGCCACGCTAATGCTAACATGAATTTGTGCCCCATCCCCACTGAAACATGGTAGACTGTAAGTGTGATTTTTTTTTCCGTTTTAAATCATAATTTTTGCATTTCATTTTTTAAATAATCATTTTTGCATTTCATCAACAAGCAAAACATACTATATACTTCATTCCTGAGATGATAAGTTAATAATGCTTATTTGGCACAGGCACATCAGAACTCTCATATGGGCGTTGACTAAAGGGGCTCAGAAAGTTTTATTCAAACACTATAATTTCAACAGCAAACTTTTTTTTTTTTGAAATATTAAAATTAAAACAAAAAAAATCAACTTGGTTTCCATGTGAATGCAGCCTAATTAATAAATACCGAAGCTGGTCTGCCAATATTAAAGCGGCTGATCAAGAGTTACCACGACAACGGCTGTGACACTATTGTCCTCACCAGCCAACGTAGCATCCGCATGATTCTGAAAGCTGTTATTTTTAGGGTCAGAAATGCACCCTATTGTTACTTTACGAGCAAACACCTTGCGTTTCAAGTGTTGTTGTTTCCCCTCTCTCAGCCTCTCCTCCACATCGACTCATCTGTCACACACACAATCCAATCAAAGCTCACACGCCGACACAAACAACAAACGGCTGAGGTGGAATCCAAGTAAGATGAAGAGGGGCGGTGATTAATAGCGCTGCATGCTCTGCTGCGGACAGATTAAAAAAAGAAAAAAACAAAACAAAACACAAAAGCAAGTATTTTCATAACCTAGCAAGACCCAATTCCAACAATGCTTGTCTGACAAGACAAGTTCGAGTACATGTGAGTGGGGGGGCATGATTGATGACCTTGGTACCCCGCCTCAATTCTTTTTGCGTGTTTCCCCCTTCACCATTCACGTGCAAATTCGGAATATGATAATGAATGTATTGCATACTTTAATGTGTGTCTTTGCGCAAAGCAGCTGTTTTTTTGTGAGGGTTAGGGTTTTTTATATATATATATATATATATATATATATATATATATATATATATATATATATATATATATATATATATATATATATATATATATATATATATGTATGTATGTACTTTTTTTGAAAACTAATCACTTAGTAAATAAATAAAAGAAAATTCAATTTGAATATTGAATTATATAGTAAGCTAAAAACGCTGGAAAAAATATTCTTATATTGGGAATCATAAGACAGCTAACATCTAAAATAAAAATAAGTTGACTTAGTAAAAAAAGAAAATAACTTTAAAATTAGGTAAATTTTGTGTAACACTAGGTATAACATTAGGTATAACATTGCTGACTTGAAAAACAAACTAACTAAAAAAACTAAACATAGACAGCACAGGTGGAACAGTGGATGACTGGATGGCGCACCTGCCTTACAGTTCAGAGGTCCAGGGTTCACTTCCAGCTGGCTCCGGCCTCCCTGTGTGAAGTTTGCATGTTCTCCCTGTGTCCATGTGGGTTCACATTCCAAAAACATGCATGATAGGTGTGTTGACCACTGTAAATTCACATTTGAGTGTGACTGGGTGTGTTTAGTTGTTCGTTGTGTGCCCTGCAACTGGTTAACCTGCGACCCTTGTGAGGATAAGCGACTATACGACTATAGAAAATAGATGTACTGTCGAATGGTTAGTATGCTATCGATACACCTGTATCACTCGCCTGTAAAACCAGATATCCGGCTGTATCGGTTTATGTTTATTTCTGGAGTATTACAGCTGCAACCTCCAAATGACCATACAGTACCAAGAATTCAGTACTATTTCTAGTTAGGTTGTTGTCTTTTGTAACATAAAACACATGCAAGCACGTGTCTCACCAGTGGGAGCTAATTTCATGCCAGAGCATCTGGGTGAAAAAAAAATACGTAGTGTAATAGGTGCAACATAAAATTGATTTTATGAGTCTCAGAGGAAGAGAAGTGATTTTTTAGCAATTTATGAAACTTTGATGTGGAAGCACATTAGGGACAGAGTGCGCTAACTCTGTGGGGATGTTGAATATAAAATGATAACAAATGGCTTGCCAAATGAACAGGTTTTTTCTTGTCCAGTACATACATACGTGCCCCACTAGTTTTGTGTGTGCTTCTAGTTTTTCATAATTTTACTTGACAGATGGCCACTTGGAAACTTCTGCCAGGGGATGGCAAAAAAATAACCACCCCCCTTAATTGGGAATGATTTGGACTAAAATATGGGTTGGCGAGAAAACTGGAACCCGACAATCAAAAGACTTCTTGTAAAATCCTGAGTTCCATGAACATTCCCATTGTGTGTTAATATTGGTCGATGAGCTGATCGAGGGAATCCCACCTAGATCTTTCCTGAGTTAAGGACCTGATATTGTAGTCCCTGAATGGCTTTTCCAGCAGCTGACTGGTTGTTCCTGATCCTGATTTACGGTTCTTGCTCCTGACTCACCATTGCTCTCTTGCTCTTTGTAACTTATTTATTAATGTTTCTGATTTGATCTTCCAGTTTATAACTTATTCCGCTTCTTGACTTGTTCCTGTTCCTGACTTGCTGTCGCTGAATTACTTTTCATATCCTTGGATTGATGTTCCTGAATTGCTGTTCCTTTGCTATTCCAAAAAGCTTTTTCTGTTCCCGCACCTGACTTAGTGTTCCTTCCTGAAAGTTTCTGATTAGATTTGACAATTATAATATTCAAGCATAACAAAAATCATGTTTACAGTGAAGAAGCCACTTTGAGGTTCTTATTTTAAAAAATGTCACCGTGTCCTTGCTATGAGGTTTTATTGGGCACCGGTCTCTATCATACAACGAGTGAAAAAAGGCAGCTAGTACTTTCAGATTGTCACCAATTTATATACCCTTAAATAACTAAGCCTTACGTGACCTTTGCTGAGAGAAGGACAATTTTAGATTACCAGGGATTTTTTTTTTAAAGCGAACAAATGACACTGGTTTCCGACAGAGTGCTAGATCACATCAAGGAGTTCTGTTCCCATCATTCGCCCTGACTTATTTTACCCACATGCCCCTGGAGGCCAGAGCAGCAGGATGAGACACAAATCAGTGCAATGGATGACCGACCAGAAACGAACAAAAGAAAAGCTGATGTATGAAGACGAAGGGAAACAGGATGGCAATTTTATGCTAAGGCGAAACACTATGAGGAATCTGTAAATGATGTCCTAAATATGGTACATATTCATTATTGAGAATAGGACACAAAAACGAGTCTTATTCACTGCGAGGTGCTGTTACTGCCCTTGACTTGCAGTTATCCTTTATTTTCTTGATCATGGCTTGATAGTCTACTGTAGTTGCTGAGTTGCTTTTCTTGGCCCGACTGGTTCTGGATATCCATGACTTGCCTTTCAAGTTCATCATTTTTCTTAATGAGCAATTCCAATTTCCAACAGTCAGGTATCGCTTTGGGCATTTTACATATAAAACAAGCATATAGAATAGAATCAAGCAAAATAAAAACATTGTATTTACAAATCATTACCATTGGCACAATACAGTAAATCAAGCTGCAAAGCCTTTGCTTGACATGTTAATGACCAAGTACAACAAAACTGCAGCCATTTACTGCATCAAGAAAAGAGCACAATGCGGTTGTCAAAAAGATATGCTCTCGCTGATGTTGTGACATTCATGGATACATTCAGTCGACTGAATGCCATCAAAGAGCAACAAAAGCAAAGTGAATCCACATTAATTAAGGGCATTATTATTGAGCCCCAGATACGACATAAGAAAAAAAAATCAATTGTGGTGACAAAATACTAATTAAATAGCTGTGGCTTCATATTGGACGAATGGGTTGGCGAATTGAGCAAGTTTTTCTAAAAAAAATAGTTGTATGAAGATAGCAGCTAAGGGTGGCGGATGCCCAAGAGTATGACTGAAATTCATTTTATCTTGGGAAAGAAACACTAAACTAGTGGGCAGCCGTTTTAAATAGTAAAATCTGTGGATTGCAGATGCTAATGACAAGTTAGCACAACAAAGACTGCTGGCATAAAGAGCCGGAATGTACACACGCGTACTTTCCTTTAATTGTAATCTGTAATCATTTAAACACATCAAATTATTGCGTCTCAAACACACATCAGAGGAAGGTGTTTATGAAGATCCTCCCCATCGCATGTGCACCTTGTTAGGCCTTTGAGGATGTCGGGACGCTGCAGGGGGTTTCCACTAATGTTTGATGTCTGAGATGAGATGCAGCTAAACAAACCGCTTTAAAGGAGAACGTGTTTACACAACAAACAGAGGGATGACACTGAAGTAGGAAGAGGACAGGAAGCACTGATGCTGTCATATCAACATTGGTTTATATTACACACATAATAGTCCGAACAATCCTGTGTTGGGCCTCTTTCATGATTTGCTATTCCTGCATCTGATTTGCTGTCTCTGACTTCATTTTTGTATTTTCACTCACTGTTCCTGTTTCTCATTTGCTATTCAGTTAGTTACTCTTGTTACTATTCCTGTGGTTTTGTCTCTGACTTACTTTCCATGTCCAGGAATTGCTGTTCCTGTTTCTGATTTGCTATTCCAGGTCCTTCCTCATGTTCCTAGTCCTGATATACCATATTTCTCCGTGTACAAGTTGAGTTACAAGTGCAGTGCGAGAGCAGGGAAATGGCACGTGTGGATTTCAGCAGATGGTGGGAGAAACACCATGAGGAGCAGTCGATCCACGCTCTGATCTCGCCACATTTGTCACTTGGGTAAAGAAGGCTTCAGTAAAGCATTTCTGAAGACCTCCACATAAGACAAATTGGACGGGTCCAAAGATGACTACACAAGAAAGAGTAAGATTGTGGGATGTTTGCGCATATGATGAGCAGGAATGAGACGACGTCTGGGATTTAAATGGGAGGAGCTATCAGGCGTGTCAGATAGTGATGATGCCTTTTAGGGCTTTTCGATGAATTCATATTCAGCTGTGTCAAAAAAAGAAAGTATCGAAACCTAAAGTGTTTTATTATTGCAACATTAGTTTCATCATTTGCATCCACGCACGTGTACATTGCCCCACACCAAATCCGTAAAAGTGTATTATACAATATATGATTAAGAAATGTGTCTCCTTAATTTTGTCATTTTAATAACACACACAATGTGTTTTAATTGGATAGGCATGATATGTGTAACCATTAAAGTCAGCGGTAGACTTATACATACGTGTTTGCAAAATTTAACCAACTTGAAGTTAAAAAAAAAGGTGTTGACTGATGCACAAGGTTGTACACATTGAAATACAGTACTTTCTTTCTGTAACGTTCTATAATCAGAACTGACTATTCTTCTCTGCTACTTGCTATTACAGTTTCTGATTCGTATTTCCATTCCCGACATGCTTTTCCTGTGTGTGACCTGATGTTCCCGTACCCGACTTGTTCTGTCAGATTCTACACAGCTGCCCCTGATTTGCTGCTGTATTGTCTTGACTTGCTATTCCAATTTCTGACATTTGTTCCTATTCCTGATACACTGTCTCTGACTTACAAAGATCAGGACTTGCTCTTATTGTTTCTGACTGTTTTTGTCATGTGTTTTGGTCATTTTTCTTCTAATTCTTATTTTCTAGTCCCATTCTCTGCTTCCCAGACGGCCACATATTTGTAAAAACACATTCCTTAATAGTATAATTTATTTTCCTTTCTGAAAGAAGATCCATTGTTATTAAAAAAAAAAAAAAAAAGTATTCTCTTGTTGTGGTTTATTCTTTGGCCCCTTGAGACATTTTAAGGAAGTGGATTACTTGACCTGTAGTAGAAAGTTTGAACAGATAAAAGGAATGTGCCATACAGTACAGCAAAGTAAGCGAGTGGTATACCCAAGAATGACTTGTTTATATTCTGCTGTAAGATAAAATCACATAAAATGAAATGAAGAGCGCAAGAGCCTTTCTAATATAATGCGATGTGATAAACCAAACCACTGTTGGTAATTAAGGGTGACAATGCATGCATGTACACCATCATCTGTTAATTAGACTTAACGCTTTGCCAGTTTATGCTTATTAAGAACGTCCAATGTTTATATCCAAATGGGAAACTCCATTAATGAAAATAGCTCTATAAGTAGTCAAAGATGTGGGTATTAAGCAAATGGTGTGTATTTATCCTCTGGACTTTAAAGATTAAATTGCTTTGGTTCAGGTTGACAAAAACCACGCCACACTGAACACAACAGGCAGAATAAGCATAAATGGAAGTCTCATGTAAAGAAAAAAAAAAGAGGTTCAGCAAGATCGTGTCCTGAGAGAGGAAACTTGAGGGCAGTAAGGAAACTGATTTGAGTATGATGGTGCAGCAACAGAGTAAAATATGAGTGACTTCCCATCCTTGACTTGCCGTTCTATACTGTTTTTTGCTTGCTGTTCCTCTTAATGACTTGTTATTCCAGGCCTGCAGTTTACTTACTGTCCATTCCATGTTCCTGGTTTTCTGTTTTTCTTTCTGAGCAGAAGAGTTTTCCTGTTTCTGACCTTCTCTTTTGCTTTTGGTGTGATTGGCCCCATGAGAAATGGGCATCTATAATCAACAATTCATCAATTTTCTGTAGCTCTTATCTTCACATGGGTCACGGGTCTGCAGGCCTAGCTCAGCTGACTGTGGGAGAGAAGTGGAGTGCTCCCTGAACTGCTTGCTAGACAATTGCGGCACACAAATAGAAAAAAACAAACAAACAAACAAAAGAACTTTTTATAATCTTCAACAACTTAGCAGGCATGAGCAGAACATGCAAGCTCCACACAGTAGGGCTGGAACTGAAATTTGAACTGACAGCCTCAAAATGCTGATCAGCTAACCAGTTGACCACAATGATTGTACCCCCATTTTTTAATGTCTTTTTTTTTTTCAAAACTCCATATTAGAACTAGTCCCTGACTTTGGAAAAATATATTGGTCTCTAATAGTAGCTGTGTGGATTCATGTCGGTACCATGCAACGGGCAAAAAAGGACTAGAGTTTCCTCTAATAACACACTCCACCTGGCAGGCTGTTCAAACTTCCGTGTTTGGCTGGCATGCTCACGTTTGGCTTCCTTTTGCATGCTTTTCAGTCGCCCCTCTGCATAAATATCCAAATAGCGGAGTGTGCCATTATACCATCAACAACCTCTTAGTGGAGTGCCAAGCAACTGGAACGGAGTGGAGGAGCGAATGAAGAGCAGGGGGAGGGCAAAAAAAGGAGAAAGATGAAAGAAGAGCATGAAGAGGCGAGATGGTTTGGAGGACCGGAGCAAATGGTGAGAGCCAGGGAAAAAGGGGTGAATAAAAAGAGATGGCTATACAGTGTATATGTAGAGTTAATAGACAGGGAGAGCAGGAGGGAATGGGAAGAGCGGGAAGAGAAGAAGTGATAAGAGAGCTGGCGGAAGGCTTGATGAGTTAGAATAATGGAAGAGAAACTTGAAAGTGGGAAGTTTACATATGCTGATTAAACGTCTGTCGCACCTTTCGGCACACATCTCGACACTTCTCGTCACCTTTTTTGTTTCTCCATCTAAGTTTATATATCCACCAATTTCTTCCATTTGTTTTCGTATATGCAAATATAGTTGTCTCATACGTTGTAAAATCAGGTTTTTAATTTGACACTCTGTCTTGTTCCAAATACAGTGGTACATCTACCTACAAAATTAATTTGTTACAGAAACCATTTCATACTGTGAATTTTTCGTAAGTAGAGGTGCTTTTTACATGTAAGTAGCAAAATCCATTCCAAGCCTCCCCAAAACGTTCCTGTTGTTGAAGTGGTTGAATATTGCTGAAATTAATTTGTTTGCCTGAGATGGGACTGGCATATTGGTGGAGTGCATGATCTTTGTTTAGATCATTTTATTTGTTATATTTTTAGTTTATATTTCAAGTGATCTGTGTACGATTTACTAGCCCGCAGGACCAATAATATTTATTTCGGGATAATTTTGAAAATGTAAGTTTACTTAAGTTTAGGTTTTAGGTTATGCAAAGTACTACTTGCGTGTTGCGTTATTCAGCCTTCTTGCTATTGTGCTAACGATGTGCTAATGATGCTGTTTACAGCAGCCCAAAATGATATGCAAGTGCGTGAATATGTACAATGTTAGCCATAGCTGATGTCAGTTTTATGACATTAGTGCAAAGAACTCATGTCTCCATTTATGGACAAACGGGTATATTATTATATTATAAAAAAAAATACATCAAAGACTGTAACAGGCTTGTTCAAGCAAGTGCTGGTGTCTCATGTCTCATTACTATACACCAAAAATGTTCCCCTTTCGTATCCGGAATGTTGATTCTTAACAAGAGAACATTTTTCAAAAGAGGCCTTTTGTAACCTTTTTTTTTTTTTAAAAAGAGGCGTTCGTAACTAGAGATACCACTGTACCGACCTTCAACCCCGGACCTATATTTTCTGTTCCCAACATGTTCATGTTACTGTTTTTCTGTTTCTGAATGATTTCTGAATTTTCTGCTGTTCCTGACAGGGTGTTTTTGTACTGTTCCTGATTGCTGATGCTATGATTGATTCTCAGCTTCTGGTCCTGATTAGGTTTACTTGACTTGCTTTTCATGACTTCTAAACTCCCTAACGTCTGGTCCTGTCTTTAGCTTGTGGTTTTTGTTTCAGACTTGCTGGATGTTCCTGAAATTTGATTTTGATTTCAATTTGATTTGTCAATTTTTTTTTTCTATTTCAAATGCTACTTGAAAAATGGTACATGTTTTTCTCACCCATGGTGTTGTTCTTTTTCTTCTGTCTTTAATGATGTCATCAATGCTAACCATTCCTGCTTTTAACTCCCATGCAGTGTGTATCATTAAACGCTTACGTCTTGTCTCAAGCTTGAGGTATGTACGCATCCGCTCGGTCCCCGGGTTTTATTTTTTGCACCATTATAACGACGTTGTCTCTCTCAGCCTCCTACGTAACTTTCCAGGGGACCTTTCATTTCTGTATCCAGACAAGTTTTTTTCCATTTCAATTATTCTATAATATGACCACTCTTTTCATCCGTTTGCAGAGTTGGATGCTCTTGAACTCACTTTGTCATTATCATCTTTTGTTCTTTGGTTTCTTACTGGACCACACACTCTCAATCTCAAGACTAAGGGCTAAGAACACCAACACAAAACAAATTTTTTTGATCATAAACAGCTTGTTTCTAGGTTTTTGCCTGCTTTAAAATACATGAAAATTGACAGTTAAAATGGTGTACAGTGTATGCTTTTCTCTCTTCTACAATAATTTGTATACTTAATTCAGAATAGTAATTTCCTTATGCCCTTTTCATGTTTTTTACTAGCTGTTTATTTTTCATTTTTCTAATTTGCTGTCCCAATCCCTGTTCTTTCTTTTCCTAGCTTCTGTATTGTTGGTCCCTTGCCTGACCAGCTGCTTATTTGTTGTCTCGAACCAGCTGGTCCACTGCCTTGTAAGTTGCCCTAGGTCCTGACTTTCTTTTCTGGTTTTGGGCTGGCTGTTGGTCCTAGCATATTACTGAATTTGTATTTATGTTACAAAGTTTCAGTTTGTGAAACCCTGGTACTGTTTCTGACTTGCTGCTGTTGTTTCCATTCCTAACTACCCATTATCCCTAATTTATTGCCCAAGTTCCCAGCCTACTGTTCCTTTCTGTTTGCTGTTCTGTTCTTCTATTTTGTGCCCTGGTAACTGATTAGTTTTTGCTGTTCCTTGGTTTGTTGCTTCTGTTACGAAAATGCCAGCCTTCCTCCTCGGAGTGACTTTTTTTTCCTAGGTTTTTGTACATGACTCAATATTCTGGACATGCTTTTTCCAAACTCTAATTACCTGTTCTTGACTTTTGTATCACATCTGGAATGGCTTCATGGATGTTGTGTCAACATGCATGTAACATTAACCTGAGGGTTGTATAATAATTTACCCAAGTTGGATTGATTATGTCCCTTTTTACACTTTTTACATTAGGAAAACTTCTTGAATACGGCCTCTGCTCTTGCAAAGGTCCCCTTGGTAAACCATGAATACACTCCCACTCACAAACAATCACACGCACGTATCGCCTACACGACCCATGCTGGTTGGGTGAGCCATCTGTTCATTTATTTCAGACAACAAACACACCTGACAGTACTGAGGAGCCGCTAAGTCCATTTCACTGTTCACTGAACAGCACAATTGAGTCGACTAGATGGAGGGATAAGCTGGAACAAAAACATAACGCACCCCGGGGAGGACGGTATGACTGTGTGTGTGCAAAGAACCGCCATTGCCGTCCAAAGCAATTTCGGCGAGAATCACAAAAGTATATCCCTCAGTCACTGCTGGATGTCATTGAACAAGATTCAATAATGCCACAAAAGTTCGCAGCAATTTGGCTTTGGCGAGGCTGACGATATGAGACAACAAAGTGGTGTGCTTGTAATGCTCATCGTGATTCACTGCCATGTCATGAGAGCACAGTGAAAAAAAACTTGACATGATTACAGCCAATGACTAATGGTATGGACCAATAAACTTTTAATATAGTTTAAGCCAGCACAAGAACACAAAAGTAACGATGCAGATACAAGACATTGATTATATCATTGATGTTGCTGTCGTTTTAGTATTGTTTAATTTTGGTTGGACTCGTCAGATTCTTCTGTACCAAATCCATTTAGAGGAGACTTCTTAACAGTCTTTGGCAGATACTGATGTTTTGTAAGGAACACAGATTCATCAGTTATACTCATGTGTCCATGAATTAAGATAATTACGCTTACCACCTCTTCCTATTCCTGACTTATAGTCAATGTTTTTTTTTTTTTTTTTTTTTGTTCTAGTCCCTGACTTGGTTTTGTGGGGATTCCTCCGGGCATATCTCTTCTCTGGACTTTATAGTTGGGTTGACATGCTTTGATATGTGCTATTTGGTAGTAAGAGAGTTCAAATAACGTCAACCGTCTTTTATTATCCATAAATGCATCTCACAAATGAAATGACTTCATGATGTAAGTACACAAACAACCAAAGATACAAACAGAATACCCAAGCCCTGACGTTCACATGCAGTTTTCAATCCATCCATCCATCCATCCAGCCAATGTGACATCATTCACCAAGTCACGCTCCTTTAGAAATACGTTGAAACAAACTGATACTGCATTACATACAGTAATTAATACGAACAAAACCAGTTTTGTCCCAGTACCACTGTAATTAAGAGGCAAGCCCCAATATGTTTGAGAAATATGAGTATATCCTTCATAGTTATCAGCCATCAGAACTGACAAGCAAGAAAAACATTTCCTTACCTGAGGATTAAGAAGAACGTGTTGGAAGGACAGGTAGCGGTGTCAGGCGATGATCAAAGGAGAAAACAGAAAGAGACAAGACAGCACTTTGTTAGATTATTAAACATGCTCGCAGCTCTCAGAAACAATTACACTCGCTCGGACATTTTTTCCCATCAGCATGTGAGGCGAATAATTAACATCAGGTTTCAACATTGACAAGGTTGTTTAATCCATCGTCTCTCGGGAGAATTTGCACGACGAAAAAAAAAATCTGCCGGAATAGATTTACTATGTGACCACGAATGGTGCCCCACCACATTTTTTTTTTCAAAACATTTATTTCTATCAGCCACTGTTTACTAGCTTTGGTAGCTGTGGGAGTTTTGGTCGACAACTGAGGTTACATGGACTCAGAAGTAAAGTAATGTGTCTATGAAGTCAGGTCTTGCCCTTGCTACCCGTCCCTCTTCTTTAATTGTTGGTTCTGCTCCAGAACTTAGGCCTACCCATTTCTGAAATCCTCACCATGATTTGTTGCCATTTTTTCTGATGTACTGTTCCTATCAGTGTAATATAAAGCAATTTCTTGACTTTGAGCCACTGTTACTGATTTAACCCTAACCCTCATCATAATATCTGATGATTTACTGTTTTTTGACCGGTGACTGCTTTTCTGATTACCCGTTCCTGCTTTGTGGGCACTGGTTCTAAATTCCTGATTTCTTGTCCTGACCTTGATTAGTTGTTCCTTTTTCTTATATCTGATTTATTTCTTGACCTGCTTTTTTCTGACTGTTTATTTCCTTGACATGTTCTTCTTGTTCCTGTTCAATTGTTCTTTTCTTTGGCTTGTTCCTGATCAAGAATAGTAGTTCTGTACCCATTCCTAACAAGTTGTTGTTTTCCCTGATTTGCCTGACCATAACCTTTTTTTTTTTTTTTTTTTTTTTTTTGCAAGGCTATTGTTATTGTAATTCTTACCACCCTGGCTTGCTGTGCTTATTCTTCACTAGATTCTGTTCAAACTGATAGTTCCTGTCCCCAACTTGCAGTTCAAGATTACCTGTTCCTTTTTGCTGACTTACTGTTGATTTTGTTTACACCCCCAGATGTAATCCATTGTCATATGATGTTAATATATGGAGAGTTCTTGAGTTATTTCTGGCCTTCAGTTCAGTCACAACAGACAAGGCAAAGTTTCATTTGGACCAATCAGTGTTGATGAGTCACAGAACCTCAGCAATGGAGCATAATTACTGTGCCTGGTTTGTGTCAGAAGTGTGCGTTTTGTTTCTGCTTGACTGAGTGTGAGACGTAAGGGATGATTTCCACAATTACAGATGCAGAAAAAATGTGTTTGTGTGTGTGTGTGTGTGTGTGGGGGGGGGGGGGGGGGGGGGGTGGCAGAGTGTTGTTTATGAAGTCAGGTTACTTTGTGTGGAAAATCTCGTAAGGGACACCTTGTCATTAGTATGTGTGTGTGTGTGTGTGTTATCACAAATGTGGGTTTGGCCCGTGTGTGCTTTACTGATGCCTTATCATGATCATCTTTCACAGCCTTTTGGTGTCCAGACAATTTAACAACAGCATCCCTTGTTTGCCTTGTTCAAGGTGTTGAGAAACAGATGTTTGAGATGCAGATAAATCCTTCGCAAAGGGGGCTTCAAAGTCCAGAACAGGGCCTGTTTACAAACTTCTAAAATTATTTATTTATTTGTGTATACAAGATGCATGCATCATTCTTAGGGCTGTAACAAATGTTTTTTTTTTTTTTTCTAAGAACTACCTCAAACTGTAACTTCTCAAAACTGTAAACTCAATACTAAACACTAGTTAAATGACAGCCTCAATCAAAAGTGAGCGTTATCAATATAAAATACAATTTTGAATAACATTTTGCGTCAGTATTTTGTTTTTGCAGAAAAACACATTGCAGTACAACAAATGAAAAATTCAATTTCATCACAATTGTAAATTCGGGGCACTGATCAGGTCATATGTTCTCAAAAGCACTTTACCCTAGCCATCATTAGTATGTCTTTTATTACTTTTAATAAATAGAATTTGATAGAACGTCCTCATGTAACTGATTGCTACTTTTTTCCCTTGCTGCGCCATGGAACAATTGATGTAAAAACATGTGTAAATACCAGCAATTCTTGCTAAGACTTTTGATCTTTTTAATACTAATAGCTTTTAACTGCGGAGGGAATGAGGAAAACCACCACACAGAGATGCACACACACTCATGCATACACACACGCACACACACATACACACACACAAACACAATCACACACTCGGAAACCAAGCTTGATTCCACCTGGCATTATGATGATAATCAGCCCGTGATTACTTCCTGATTTTGGAAACCTTTTCAGCTGCTGTTGACCTAGCCCGGGTGGATTTGTGCTTTTAACCACTTCCTGTGGGAGTTAATAAGCAATGGCTCCCCTACCCCCTTGAAAAAACGGGAGGGAGGAGGGTGGAGGAAAGAGGTAAGGAAGGGAGTTGATAAAAAACAAGCGAACTGAAAGGCCTTTTTGTTACCGGGGTCATTAGGAGCAATCATGTTGGCTCTCATGTGTTCCATCACAACCACCCACCCACACATGCACACATTCATTCTGGAAAAAGATGCACAAGATGTATACACACGTATACACATATATATGAGGAATGTTGGGTGTTAGCGTCACTGCGTGAAAGCATGTGTTTGCAAGTGAGTGCGTGTGCGCGCTTTTCTGCGAGCCTGTGTCAACATGAGCTGCTACTGCTTACAGTTAGTCATTGTTGACCTTCGCATATAACAATGGTGGAATGTATTGATTCACATTGTACAAGTCATGCATTACATTGACCACTATACAAAATATTATTGCTGTCATTTGAAACATGACAAGCTGTGTTAGAGTACACTTAGACTGCCCAGTTATTCTATGAATGATGATGAAAAGAAAAAAAGGCAGGACTATGACAAAAATGCAAGTCACAATACAGTGGAAGAGTATCTGGAAATGAGGTCATTAAAAAGTGAAAATCTCATTGATGGCGGTTGAGTCATGTCATTAAGGTAAATAAAACCAATTTAAAGCATCTTTACATTTTGTGGTCATTTCATGAACAGTGACTGAAAAGGGGGACCAATGGTGGATTAGGGAGGCGATACTTATCATGAAAGAGAAACCAGATGAAAGAAGAAGACTACATGCTGACTATGATAAGAAAGTTAAATACTCTTTTTTTGGTTCAGCACACCAATGGCTGCATGGCCAGTTACCGAAGTTTGATAAAGACCATACAGGAATAAGCAGATATACTCCACTCCTGCAATACTCAACAGATATATTGTGGCCAAATGATGGACATGTAAAAGGAAAAGCAGGGCACTTCATCATTGATGACGCCCCCCCCCCCCCCCCCAATCCAATCCAAAACGTAATTAAAGCAACATAATAATAATTAAAATGGTGGGGCTGGTCAATTTTAAGCAGTTTAAGGCATAAAAATGGTTTCTGTTTTTGTTAAAGAGGTTTAAAATAATGTGCCTGTGCTGTGACGCTGATGTTTGGCCACTGAGTGCTGAGCAGCAAGTGTGTGTGTGTGTGTGTGTGTGTCTTCAGGTCATTACAAAAGACAAATCACCCCCTGCTACTCAATAAAAAGGTTAAAGTGGTCTGTATTTTTGGAAAGGGATGGTCTGGAACAAGCTCTGCAGCTTGTGCGTTTGCTTTGTTCGTGCATGTGTGTGTACATGTGTAAGTGGTCAACAATGCTGTAAAGCTGGTGGGAAAGCGCTTCCATTAAAGCCGCCTATGACTCTGACGGAGACGGACAGACGACCCAGACCGTGTGCAAATGAGAGCATGTTACAACCGTGTGTGTGCGCGCGTGTGTCTCGGAGGAAGACCGCCCGCTGTTGAGATTCTCTTCTTTCTTGTCGCAGGTCAAGAAAGACACACATTCTTTAAGGTAGGCTAAGGTTGTAGGAGTCACAATGTGTGTACACTCACACAGAAATTAAGACGTTTTCCAAAATCATTTGGTGTCAACACTATACAAATATTGATTTCTATCTACTTGACTTCTAATTACATTTTCACAAACGTACACCATGCGAGTTCATGTATTTGTAAATATTTCACGTTTTATCGTGTAAACATGGGAATGTGATGATACTGCAGTGAGAGATTTTCTTTTTTTTCATCAACTTTGAGGTAACATTAGTATTGTTGTTAGCATAACCAAAAGCTAACAATGCAAATTTTATCAACCCTTTAATAAAAAGGATATTTCTTTCCAGAAAAAAAAATAGAGCACACATTTTCATTCAGTATTTATGAGCATTAATCATAAATTCAGAATAGTCTTCTTTAATTAAAAATACAGTTTTTCTATTGAATTTTAAAATTTTAAAATGCTAGAGATCTTTTTTGCTTTGGAAAAAGACAACCTGAAAAAAATCCACTTGTTATATATTTTTCCTTCTTTTTGGATTTAAATGTTTTTGTTGTAATCCAAAAAAAAAAAAAAAAAAAATCATAAACAATTTTTGCTCATTCAATAGACTTCGAGTTGAATTTAAATAATCAGCGCATCGCTTTATTGACATTTGATTGGCATCGTTTTTCAAAATAATTGCAATATCATGACTTGTCCCCCAGTCATAAACTCATACATTCAAATAAACCTGCAACCTTTAGCGCTATTATGATGATCAACAAAGCTCAACTTCCCATGATACCTTACAGCGCCATCATACATCTCTTGATAAAACAACCTTGACATAAGGTACGTATTATCTGTTGTGTTCCCACACAAGCATCCACATTTTATTCATGGTAAAAATAAATCAATCAATTTTACTCAGAACCCTCCCAGGAGTAGAGTCAAAAGAGTCATAGCTGTCATTATGTGACTCATCAATCACCACCTGTCATTGTTCATGTCATTTGCTGCTTTTTTTCTTTTTTTTAAATAAAAAAGTGGTGATAATATGCAAGCAGTGCTTCCCCTTCACACTCTCCTTTTTGGAGGACGCCTTCAAAGCATCTTGTACATTTTGTTATATTAGACATCCATTCAGCACTTTGACAAACGTGTCTGAAAGTCAACCTTTCAAGGATTCCATTTAAAAAGATGCAGAAGTCATCCCGCATTGGTGTGAAATATGCATGCCTCGATCTAACGATCTTCTAAGCAACTTGCATGACTATCTATCAATTTACCATTCTGAAATTTTGGAGGACAATGTTTAATCTTTGTCTTTAATAATATTTGGTTTTTCTCCTATCATCCAAAAATTCTAGAAAATAGTCGTGAGAAGTACCCTTTAAACCTACATACATTGCTTACCCAGCAAGTGACGCCCCGTGGCCATTTATTTAACTTATTGGCCTACCTTTTTTACGACGATCAAAATGTGTATTCGACAAACTACCAATCAACCTTTTTAGCTGACGTTCTACCCACCAACAGATCAACCCACCAACATTCTGACAACCAACCCTGCGTAACTGAGAAGGACTTGCCTAGCTATTGACCTTTGTGCCTGCATATCTTCCTACCAAGTAATCTTGCCACTGACATCCTATCCTACCTACCTATACATCTCACGGACAGCTTTCCTACGTAAGTATCCATCTATCAATCCCCCAAGCCACCAGTTGACCTTGTTATCTACCTGCATGCTGATGGACGAACCTAGTACCGTGCTTACTTCAACCTACAAGATGACCTTCCATCCAAGAGTAGATACTGACCTTCCTGTACACTGTTTTTAGGGTAACAGAAATCAGTCATTATAAAAACCCAAAGTTGAACACGTTTCTCCATGTCGAGGTCATCTCATTGCCTCAGAAGCTACAAAAAAATTGATATAAAATATCAGATGAGGTCCGCCGCTTCCTCGTGGGCTCCGCCGCTTGCCGTCTTAGTGAATTTTATTAGCCATTAAAGAGCGGAGAAGTTGTCTGCGAGGGGCCGCTAACCAAGATGATTAACAGTTTAAACTCTCATTTAACACGCGCAGATAGCCGCGGTCATGGCACTCTCCTCCATCAGCGGCCCTGGGCTCCCTCGCCGCACCGCCGCCACCATATGAACTTCACTTTAATAGATGTATTAATATAACCAATGGGCTTTAGCGAGCATGAAATTATCTTTGAAGGATAAATTAAAGCCTTATTGATTGTCTGCAAGATGACGGCAGACTGCATCGTGGACGGAACGAGAACATCAATAAATGACCATCACGTTGTGGTGACATTCCAGGACAAATATTTATCTTGTGCATCCTTAATCATGGAGAACAACAAATAATTGCGTATGAGCAAGCCCAACCATTTAATCAATATGTACGTAAATGTGTTTAAATCACAGTGAAAAAGCAGCCGAAGCACAAGATAACTTTCTGATTAATGTGTTTAGAGCTCAGGGAAGACATAATCCACCGGTACCGTATGTACAAGATGAATTTTTCAAGTTGTGCAAGACAAAATTTCAGTTGAATTTTGCTTCGACGCTCTGCAGAGAATATTTACAGTTTCCATGACACAAATTATTTCAAGTGAATAATTGACATTGTATTGCTTATATTGTGCTGTTCTGTATTAGCTAATTGTAAGTGACTTTTGCTAATGTATACTATGTTATGTTACATTTACAAAACTGCACCAAACTAACTCATCTTAATATCATCTATTTATATTATGTGGTAACATACCAGGTCTAAATAATAAACAGTCGAAATAGGGTGTAGTTTTACCCTCACTATTTTAGTGAGGGTCACAAATGCTTTTGTGACTCCAAATTTAAGAAATATACAACGAAATTATAAACCAGCAACATTTATGCATGAATTGTGCTCCATTAAACAATATGTACCAAAATCATAAATGATCTGTATTTTATTATTAAATCCTTCAAGGCAGTGTCAAATATGCAGAGTTTCTGTTGCGTTGGATGCCATTATATTTCCCCATCTAATAACAAGGACAAATAAAAAAAAAAGTATATAGGCCACGGATCAAATCTTCCTGCACCTTCGAAAGCACCATTTGCATACGTGTTGAATAATGACATCCTGCCTTAAGTGAGAACCAAGCGCAATGAGGTAGTTTTGATGTGAAACACACTTGCATATTGTTCTCTTAATAACAAAAGGCTGAAAATAGATCAAGACCTGCTTTCATCCTCCATGTAAAGAAAGAGAAGGGATGTCTTTCCTACCTACAGTATCTTCTCAAATTTCCTTTTCTCATTACTTTTCCTGGATTATACAGAACACTTGTTTGAACTAGAAATATTTTATTTGACTTTTAAACACCACCATTAACTATGATCCATGCAAAGTTTGGTCTGCTTGTCAGTCATGACAGTCTACTCAAAAAGGTCTCCAAGAGTCATGACATAAAAGCAGATCACCTATTTTGGTTAGAAGCAGCAATTTTGGTCACTGCATCCAAGGGAATTTCAGACCACTGAGCCAAATCGAAATCGCGGCTACCAAAAACATGGGCCATGGCGTAGAAGGGTGGAGAGTATGGTTTGCCATTATTTTTGAGTTTGTTTTTTATCCAGGCGGCTCAGTGGTGCAAGTGAAAAGGATGCCCGCCTCACAGTTTTAGGGACCCGAGATGAAATCCACCTCACTGCGGCTTTCCTGGGTGGCGTTTGCATATTCTCCCCGAGCCCGTGTGGGTTCTTTCCGGGCACTCCGGCTTCCTCCCACACTCCAAAAACGTTCCGAATTAGAATCAAGTCTACTTGGCATATGGGCTGTGAAGGTAATTTAGCCAAATGAGCCCAAATTGAAACAAGTGGCACTAACACTTATGATCTCAGAAGAGGGATTTTAGCCCTGTGTTGGTAGAGCTGCGCAGGCATGGCTTTCCAGAGCGGGCTGCGTGGCGACATCACGGCGCCTACGACACCGTACGTAAGCCGACAGGAAGCGGATCAATTTCTTATATGTTTAAGTCGATTTGGGGACATTTCAAAAAATTTATTTAAATCATCGTAAATGAGAATTACGATTCTTATGAAAATCAGTTTTTGGCACACCCCGACTAGTTACTATTACTTGTTGAACTAAGCTTCACTGGAGCTGATAGCTTTAGCTCAAAAAGTGGCAAAGAAGTATGGGCACCCGTGGTTTAATGGTTGACCATAGTTATAGATTTGAAACTGTTCAAGTGAAAGGACTGCATATTACCTGATGTTACCAGAAGTGAGACAAACAAACCCAAATCATAATCTGCCCAATTTAACGCATGGGTTTTGTGTACAAAATTCTATTCTTGGAGTGTTTACTTATTTTCCAACCTAAGTGTCTGCATGTTTGCTTGTCTGTTCCACCTCAGTCTGCCACGCCGCTACTGGCTTAAGTCTTTGCTTAACACGAGCACAAAAGCACAGCCTAAGCCCACTTTCTCTTTGTGAGGAAGGAGGAGAAAAACAACGTTAACTGGCAGAAAAGTCAAACAAAAGGCAGAGTGACACATAAACTCAGCCAACTGCTTTTTGGGCCCAACATAGACCATAGAGAGCTCCATGGGAGGTAAGGTCTAAGGTCAAGTGTTAGAGTGCACCACGTAACTGCTCAACAAATGAAAACACACAGCAAGAGGGTTTTTTGTTTTGTTTTGTTTTTTTTTTCTCCAGAGTTTTTAGGCACAGATCCAGACAAAGGTGCTGCTCAAAGGATTTAACTTTATTCGTGGAAGCCATCAGGCAGAAACTATACATAATTATTTGGTAAATCTTTTTTTTATTTCTCACAAATCTATACTATTGATCTGTTTTGGTGTTATTTAAAAATATATATACACTATAACACAATTGAGAGGTCAAATGCTTTTTTATTTTTGATGACACAATGACAAATGCTGAAAAAGCCTGCAGTTTTTGGGGTCTCCTGAAAAGTAACAAGGGTTTTGAAGGTAATGAGAATTTATTAAATAAACAATACTAGTCAAAAGTTTGGACGCAACTTCAAATTCCAATGGTCTCAAACAAATTAAGAGGTCAAGAGATTCAAACTATTCACTCATGAAAATGCACAGCTGTTACCTGAAATTCATTTTAGGTCATAAAGCGTTGGTCATGTCAAAAAGCTAAATGAAAAAAATAACTAGATATGTAAAAGATATTGTCTGGGCAAAGGGTGGCTACTTGGAACAATCTAAATGATCAAAACTTTGATAAACTTCTATCAGGAAAATATGTACATGAAGAAATTACAAGGTGTTTCCAAACTTCTGAATGGTTAATGAATTAAGCTGACAATGTTATTTATAGCACATAATTATTATATTAACTACAATAATTATTTGCTATTGTGGAAAAAAAGTCGAATTCCGAAGAAACCGGTGGTCTCCATAGCAGAGTTTCCCCTGTAGGTAAGATTTTGTTTGTTTGTTTTTAACGGTGCACTGCATGGACATTGATGAGGAAGACAGTGTGTTAAGTTGTTGAAGTGTATCTATATATCACAGAGGTATGGGGAAGGGGCATATTTCCAAAATACTCAGAAGAAAAATCTAAATGTGAAAAATGAAGGAATTTAGTGTAAAGAGGAAGGCGGAGTTCACATCTAATTCTGACAAAACGGCAGGGGGTAGCAAGTGAGGTTCAGGGTAGGGGTGAGAAATGTGTCATAGGACTAGACATGAGCATGGAGGGGCAGGGAAGGGAGGGGGAGCCATGAGCGGGACGTTTGAAGATGAGCAGTGTCCCTCGGTGACGCCGTCATGTCGGATGAAGGCAGAGGGAGAGCGGGGACACAAGACAGGAACCAGGATCGGATGAGAGAAGGTTGGAAGTAGGCCTAGGCACCCTGCTGCGACCACATCAGTCAACACACACACACACACACACGTAAACACACACGCTAGTCAGGATGTGCCCCTCCCATTGCGCTAATGAGCTATTTACACACAGAGTTGACAGGGCGGCGTGCACCAGGGAGTGCACTCTGCGACAAACACAGAAAACTTCCACAGGAAAAAAAATATATCCAAAATAAAAACCTATATCTGGACTTCCAAGTGGTGTGTGAAATCCGTTGGTGGGCTTCAAATGTAATCAAATGATATGTATCTAGGCTGCCAGCGTCTTTTCAAAGCACACACACATATCTGTGTATCACAGAAAGAAGCAGCAATTCCTTTTATTTGATCAACCGAGTAAATGATTTCCATTCCTCGTTACATATACTGTATGCTATCTGAATTTACAGATACAGCATTAGTTCAACAATGCACCTATATCTTTTTTTTCCCCCAAAAGCAACCAAATATTAGCATCATCGTGTTGAATGATTATCTCTGCCATCCTTAAATAAATAATACTGGAAAACAGTGTCAAAGGTTTACTGTTAATGGGGGTCAGGAAAAGAGTGAGGCTGACCGTGCTATATAATGTGAGAAATTTACTTTTAGAATTAAAATTCTAAAGAACTAGTGGCCAAACGGTATACTGACCTAAGTGAAGATTAATTACAAATTTGGCATATAAGGCGTCATATGCGGTCCTCATGTGCATTTGCAAAATGTTCATCAGCGACCCCCAGCCTACTCCTGTGTTAATAATTGCCATATAAATGATGAGATATAAAGACACATAAAACGTTAAATTTCTCTCAGGGGCCGCATTGCTCAGTGGTAGAGTGGTTTTCTCCTGAGCGTCAGGCCGTGTGTTCGATCCAACGTCCATTGTGACCATGTCAAATTGTCCTTGAGCAAGACACTTAACCCCCTAGTTGCTCCTAATGTTGCATCATCAGTAGGTAATTGAGTAGTCAGCGTCAAGCGCGTTGAGTACATAACGTAGAAAAGCATTGTGAAAAGTAAAAGTCCATTTACCGTATATAAATGATCAAATGGAATCGTCCCACTGTGGCTCTTAATCGATCAGTTTTGGCTTTGGATTTAAGGCATTACGTAGATGGACTTGGTGTACCTAATGTCCTCTCTAAAGTCATCTCCCATGTACAGTATGTACCAATGTTATGTACATTACCTAAAGCACATGTATGTGAATAAAAGATGTGTTGTGTGCATTGGAACATAAAAAGTAGCTTTATAATTTATGCTTGCGTGATGTCAGATACGCAGGGGTGACAAAGTGACCGGGGAATGCACGCTTGGCCGTTGTTGACACCGTGTTTGCTACAAGCTAGGGCGTGTGGCTTCTGTGGCGCGTTTAACGACGCGTGACATGTTCTTTAGTATCAAATAAAAAATTGGAGGCACTTTTACGACAAGGTCAATTGAGCTTTAGTAGAGCAGCGTTAAGCACGGTGGCGGCTCATCAATAGATGGCAACGGGGCACTACCCTCGCTCGCAGCTCAGTTAAATTGAAGGAGACAAGAATTAACAGATATATAAACATATATATGTTTTTTGTACAATCAGGATGAATCATATGCAATTATTGATGAGTAAAAATCGATTTGTAGATCGATATGTCTAAAACGATTTACTTCCAGTTCGAGCACGCAGAAGTTTGTCAGCAGACTACCGTTAAAAGTTTGACATTCTGAATCAGTCTTTGTACTGTTCACATGTATTGAGCACCGTAGATTGCTTAATATCACCTCTCACATCCAATAAAGTTTCAAAAGGATTTCCATTAAAGCCGCTGGTATTTCTTCTCTATTTCTTTCTCAAAGTAGAGCTTGGGTGACATGAATATGAACAGGTGTGATGGACTTAAGTTTCTCATAATGCACTGCAACAGGCTGGCAACCAGCGCAGGGTGTCCACTGCCTACTGCCTGTGGACAGCTGGGATAGGCACCAGGAAGCCAGCGACCTTACTGAGGTGCCTCTAGAAATTGATGCATTTTAGATTTTAGTAAAAGTTATTATTTTTAAACTGGCCGTTAAAAAAAAAAACATAATATCAAATTTCATGATCACATACTAGTTAGAATCTGTATGTATTATGTTTGTGTATGTTTAGTCTTATGATGCAAGGTGATGTTGTTGCAAGAATAATTATTACAATTCCAGTTGCAATAATTATATATATATATATATATATATATATATATATATATATATATATATATATATATATATATATATATATATATATATATATGGCAGACACAATATAAGGCAGTGAAAGCAAAGCAATGCAAACTTCCATCACACAGAGTGAGTGACTTTGACAAATGAGTGCTCCAGAACACTTTTACAGCACTCTCCAAGGCTGCAAGGACAGCCAGACCTGCTGCATTTGTGTGTGTATGTGTGTGTGGTTGTGTGTTTCCTGGATACAAGGTAGGGCATCTAGTCAGCAACATGACAAACCAATCTACTGGGGTTGACTGTGAGAGGCTGACAGAACCACACGGACGCACCCATAAATGTGCACAGATAATTGAAATTGCATACAGACACAATCTTATAACTAACATGGAGGGTTGACAAATGTTGTTGACTTCAATAAAACATTGGAAAGCTCAAGACAGAAAGACAACTTGAAGAGAAGCTGCTTTACCAACTTGTAGCGGAATAGTTTGCAGCCTGCACTTGTAAATATTTATTGCGACAGTGGACATGGTTGGACTTGGATCTTAATTCCACTTCTAGAAGCTCAAATCTTAATTAAATAATTAAATAAATTTGTAATTAGATGTAAAGCAAATGTTAATTGCAATAATAATACTAATAATAAAAATGATAATTAGTTTAAGTTACAGTATTTAAATTTCCTTTCTTTGAGGAACCCAAACTTCAGCTTTTGCAGGTAGTCAGAAAAATGTATTTATTTATATAGCGGGACAAAAAAAGGTTCCATGATGACCACCAAGTGTGGGGAAAGGAATATCCTCAAAATAGAGCCAAAAACCTTCTAAAGAACATACTTTTTGTATATGCCATATTTCTGAGAAGAGGTGGGCAACTTACATTTTTTGCTGGTCTGACATTCGTCAGAGCACTGCTCCCTTTCTGTCATTAAGCCAGTTTATTCACTCAACTGAAGATAATTGTCAACTGCTTGGTGATGCTGTACTATAAAGAAATGGCAATTTCACAGATAAACATCTAAGTCAGGCATCCGTCAGTAACGAACTGACGGACAGTCTGTCAGAGCTGACGAAGTGCCCACCTCTGTTTCTGTGTATTGTTCATCTACTCTGTTTAACATGACTTAATCATTGGCAATTTTGAATTTTTTTTTTTTGCAAGACTCTTTATCAACATTTTCACCAAAGCGCTGCCATCATTTGCCAGTCGCTGAAGCGTCAATCTGATGCTAACCAAAGTTTGCAGGTTCTTCCCGTGCCTGCGTGGATTTTCTCCCAGTATTCCGGTTTCCTCCCATAATCCGGAGACGTGCATGTTATTTCTCATTGAGCACTTTAAATTGTCCTAAGGTGTGATTGTGACTATGTTTGGTAGCTCATCTCTGTGAGGATAAGCAGACAAGATTGCCAAAAGATGAATATTAAAACAGTCATATTGTTGCATCTTTTGATATTTAAACTCGCTCATCAGTGATCGACTCCATAACCTGTAATAGTGTAAAGCCCAATTTTAATTAAATACCAAGTCAAATTAAGTTGAAGTTAATTACGGGTAAACTTATTGGACGGTGGAAGAAACAGATTAAAAGAGGGAAAAAAGGTGGCAGCATTGAGTTTGAGCCCAGAGGCGGGCAACCTTTAAAAAGGGGCCTTGTGTCTCCTTCTCAGACACGCACGTACATGCACTCATGTGCACACACACACTGTACAATTACATGAACTTTCAAGCTCCTGGCCCTTGAGACCCTTCAATGCCTACGTCTAAAGTCTGAAAGCGTGTGTTTGTGTGTGTATTGATAAATATCATGTCTGAGACACACTTTCTTCAGAAATCCCCAGGATCAAGAATTCTAGCGTATTTTTCACTCATTTTCTAGCCTCGTTGAAAATACCGTTTTGTGGGAACGGTCCCATCTCATGGAAATGAGCCACTGCTCTCTCCACCCCCTCTATTTCATGGCCAACTACTGAGCTAGTGGATACAAAGAAAACACTGAAATCACGTATTGTATTTTTAATGGTGGAAGCAGCACTTAAGTTTCACCAAGCTATACCAAATGGTAGATTTTGGGAGAGCCCATGCACGTGTTGCTTGCAGTAGACACTTTGGCAAACACAAAAAGCGAACCCCGCCCACATGTCGACAACTTCCCCAAACAGTGGAATATGTGTCGCTCATCAGAAGCTTACGCTCAGATGTGCTAACATGCAAACTCTAATGGTCAACCTTCACTGAGCCAGGCTGCCAAGACAGAGAAACTTGATTTTAAGTGCATGACTATGCAACTTAGTCTCAGTGTTATGTCAGGAAATCTAAACATCAGCCTTTTATATTTTTTTCCTTTTCCCTCTGTTTTTCCATTCAACATGAGTTATAAATTATAAAATTACATACATATTAATGATAAAAATGTTTCATTTGACAGAGTTCTTCTCATGGCAGTGAAGAAAGTTAAAACTCAAAGCATCCCGTGTCCAATAGGTTGCTCTCTCTGTAAGCAACGCTATGTGTTTTATTTACTTATTTATTTATATTTACAAATAGGGAAATCACGGGTACATTGTTACATACTGGCTTGCTTTCAGCTTGCTATGCCACCAGGGGAGCCTCCTTGTGTTTGACTGCTATTTCCGAGAGGTCTAAATGCGAGCCGGGGGTGACATCACTGGCCCACGCGTATGTCTAAATATTACATTAGACCTGGTCCCTCGTGGGAAGATCTTGCCGCTTCTTTTCTTCGCTGTGACTATTTGTGTCTCCCTTCTTCTTCATCATCTCTTTTTTGAGCCTCACTGCGTCTGGCATGTCGCTGTGTTACCGCTCAGAACAAATCACGCTTGCCGTCTTCTGATTTGTTCCCAGGAAAAATCTCTGCTTTTATTATTTTTAAATCTCCAAGAAGTAACCCAGTAGGGTACAATACACACTGGCTGTCCTGTGTATTATAGTCAACACCAGTCAAATTACAGTTCAGCGTCCGTCTACTGGTGAGACTTACCATTTTCTGCCTGCATGCGTATTTGGTGCTCTTTCTTCACTGTGGAAAGTTGTAAACTCATGTAATTTTCTACTTTCTAACTCAGGAACATTTGTAAGATATGTTATACTGGACAGTCATCAACGATACCAGAAATGTGATGGGCTATTGATCAAGAACAACTGTGGCCCTGAAGGGCCACTTAATATCACATACTCATTTTGGTGCATTTTGCAGCTCAATATTCGTTGATGTTAACAACATCAAAGACCCTCACATATTTTGGTGTAAAAACCACTGTCGACTGTATGTGTGTGACCATTAAAGATAATCACACCTGCCAGAAGACCCCACCCTCCACTCCAGACGACCACTCGCAATTTTTGCATTCTCGCTGTGACCACGTGTAATTACAGCCGGACCACGCTGCTCATTATCAGGCTACTTGAAGGCACTATTTTGGAGTTCAGGAGGTAATAAAAACGTGGGTGTTCCTCACATGTGTAAGAGTGGCAAAAACATAGTTTGGACATTGTGTTACTAACATATAAAGCAGAAATGTAACATCTATACAATGGTTTTCCGGTGTTGTGTGCATACCATCATGGTCAAATTAATGTTTTTAGCTTACCACTATGTGTTTTATAAATTAAAGGAAACATTATTTCTTACTTTCACTTTAATACGTGCACAACAGTCCCTTCATGATAAATTTCCCTTAACTGTACTGTACCATAGAATCAAATGATTCTAACAATAATGAGGAATGTTATCTCCATTTTTACAGCTGTGTCTCCTAGCATGTCAGTGCACAAGTCAGGACATCTCTAACGTTTAGTTGTAATGATAACATTAAATACAAAGTTATTGAGTTTGTTTTACTGTTCGTATGACTCAGAATGAAATATACTGTAACATAATGCAGTAATCAATAAACACAAATGGTTTCATTACAGTCCCTCTAATTTGTATTATTGCTATAGTTTTATAAAGTCCAATATTATAGAGTGCTATTTTCCTTAACAAAAGATTATTACAAACATAAGTTGTTATTTGTCAGGGGAGAGTGTGATGAATTCATGTTGAACGTATTCACGTAAAAATGACGTGAGATACGGGAGTTTGGAGCTATGGGCGTTGTCACGGAAAAAAACGTAACTCGTATTTGAAGACAACAATATATATGAAAAACTTTTGCTGCCGAGCCATGAAGTAGCACAATTTGTGCAAGCATTGATGGTAATGTCAATATACAAAGGTTATTTAATGTCGAATACTCTTTGGAGCAAAACAGAAACAAAGGACAGTTTATTAAACTTTGTTTTACGTATGTAATCTTTAAAACATCCACAACAGTTCTGAATAGAAACTTTCAGGCTCTTGCCCAAATATAACTATTAGTTGTTTTATTGAAATTTGTGTGTTTTTCACATACCCATAACATGGAATACATTGACAGGAGTCCTTCAGTCTGACGTTTATTGACGTTTAACCACATTAAGAACACGCTCCTTCTTTAGTCACTGTATTTCTTCCGCGCGATCGGATGTGAACAGAAGCTCAGTGTTAGCTCAGCTTGGCTAACTGTACACTGGATAACGAGCACATTCACGACGCTAGCTGACACCGCATGACTCTAATTGGACCTTCACTGACTCTCATGGCTACTACAACTTGGGAGAAAAAAAAGGTTCAAAATGATGTTATTATTTAAAACCAGGTTTTTTTTGTTTGTTTTTTTTCACCGCACAGCAGAAAGAAGCTGACACACACACACACACTCACAGTCACACGCACACAAGTCACAAGCACCTACCTATGCACGTACACACCCGCTATAATAATAAAAGGCAGCGGGTGTGCAAACGGATATAATTGGCCTCCCGGCAATCAAGCCCAATTATGTGGCGCTGTAATTGGCTTCAGGAGCGTCAACAAGGCAGCTGTCATTAACTCGGAGCATGCCCTGGCATGCAAACCCTTCAAAATGCTTATCTCCTCACTTTATCTGCCTGCTTTGGAACGCTGTTGAACAGCCCACATGGATAGCTATCTGGTTTAGAGGTTGAGCAGTGACCGAGAAGCCGCAAACTGGATACGAGATATTTACTTATTAAATACTTATTAGAGTTGTTGGTTGCTTGTTACTGTACTTATTGGTTTGTCGCTGGGTACTGAGTGCGGCTTGGTTGGTGGTTGCTGACTAAATGTCGAGCGGATGCTGTGCAGATGCTACAAGGAAACAAGGTACATGCTAAGTGGATGTTGAAGGTTATGATGTACCTGCAACTGGATTCTAGCAGTTTTACAGTTGCTTGAGAGTTACTTTGTAACAGGTTTGTAAATGAATGTTGAGGGGTAGAGATTTACAGAGTCATTAACAGGTTGAGTGCTACTTGTTACCTCGTTTATGTCAGTCGTTAGCGGTTAGCCAACAGGGTGGTCACAGAGTCGTCGCAAGCTGGTTGCAAGCCTCCTGCTAACTAGACTCTTGCTGTTGTGGCATGTGGATGTGGCAATGTTGAGGAACGACCACATTTGTTTGTCTATGTTGGCAAAGCTTTAAATAAATTATTTTAAATCACTTATCAGTTATACTTGTACATGTAAATGTGGTAAACAGACTAGAAGCCAATAAATATTCCTCATTTGTTCTATTCCTGTCAATGTTTGGGCAGCTCAGAGCCACTTTGCATCGATTCTCTGATGATCGCGCACTCGCTCAAACTCCCCTCGGTCCAGCTTTTGATTAGCATCGTGACGGCCTGACACTTTCATGTTGCACATACACAACTTTGTTTTTCTGCAGATGCTAATCTCGCTTTGTCAGCGGGAGACCAAGATCACAAATGATTGTTTGGGAGAGGTAAACATATTTTTGAACCATTGAAGTTTAACTACATATGTTAATGTCACTAACTGGTTGCTATCGAATTGCTAACAGGTTTCTGGCTCGTTATGAAGTGCTTTCTACCTACGAACTACACGTCGAGTGGGGGGTAACTGATGTTTCACAGAATGCTGATTGTTGTCAAAAATCATTTGACAACATAGTAGCCTAATTACCACAGACCTCGGCAAGAGGTATTTAAGGAGACGTAGTAACCATGAACCAGTGTAATTAAATACTGCGACATGTACAATAGAACATCTAATCAGATACAGTATGTAGATCTAAATTAAAATAAACAAGGGATTAGAACAACTAATAAAACAGAACAATTTGATGTTAAGTCATAGTTTGTCAACAATTCACACCCATTTCCACATACCACTCTTAAGGTGCTATAAGCAGGCTACATATAGTGGTCCTTTGATTTAGGTTAGCTCATTGAACCTTCTCGAGACTAGATCCTTGGCATAAACGTGTGCACCAAAGGATACGCACAAGAAAACTCTAAAAGTAACTTCGCCTTTCTACGCCTTCAATTTCATAGCGATGTGAGCCTTTGAGCTGTCGATTGGGCAGATGTTCAGTTTTAAGCTTCTCATCTTGTCGTCACTAATTGTAAAGTGCTTTTGGCACGTCTTTGATGTTTGTCTCCGGGAGATTCAAAACCACTCGACAAAAAATGAATCGACAAAGACAGTAATTTAGCGAGGATCGTTTCTTCTCTGTCAGGAGACGGAAAAAATATGAAGCAGCATTACAAAAAAGAAAAAAAAAAAACACAGAAAATTGGGAGGCTAATTTTGCAGTTACACAGTAAGCTTTAAATTATCTTTATCAGCACCCGAGCAATACTAAAGGGATTACAAATAGGATTTGATTAATTTAATATCCCTTGCAATTAATATAAATTGCAAAACAGTTCATTTGAGGGGCTATATAAGACGATTACACTATGTTGACATCAACATAGTTTTCGGTTGTTGCCTGCAATGAGCTAATTGCTTATTAGTTCGGTTAATAAACAGCTACTAACAAAATCTTGGAACACAAGAAAAAAACAGTTTATTATTCAAAAGACTGTCTTTCTGTATTGTATTTTGGTTCATTTAGAAGTTAGCTGTTCAGGGTGCCACTGCCACATGTTGCTCCCTGCTTTGGCCAATTAGGACGCTGCAAAGCCTAGGCGCTAATAAAGTTTTAATATAATCAACCTTTCAAGAGGGATAGAAATTTTCAGGATCACTGCATTGCACTGTACTTCCGAGCTCTCTCTAGTCTAGCCAAAAAAAAAAAAGAAGGGAGGGGGCAAGGGAAAATCGATGAGGGCACCTTAATTGGGGTCAAAATCCTCATTAAAGGACCATTGGATTTTCTGATTCCATCACAGCTGTGTCTGGGAAGGATGCTTCAACGATTTTAAATATCAAGTCTTGAAATAACGACTGTCTGGTCATTAAAAAGGAAGTATTAGCGCACATCCTTGTACTAATTCAACACAATGGGTTCCCTGACTGGTCCAGCAACATTACAGATGACTCTTGGAGGTATCAAAGACATATCCAGAAGATAAATAATAAAACACACGCCTCTGAGGTGTGTTGTTAGCAAAGATGCTACCACTAAGCCTAGACGTGTCCTGTACACCATTATGAATAAGACATTATACCACAACTAATACAATAATGACTGGATTTTTCAAATGGGTCACAGATCATTTAAGGGACCCTTAGTGTGACCCTCATTGAAGAAATTTAGCAACACTTTTACTGAAAAATTGCAGGAAATGTGGTCTCTAGCTCCGGTCCGCTGTCTACACTTAAGGGATTGACTGTGCCGCGGACTAAATTTAAGGCATTAACTGTGCCGCGGTGAGCAAAAGGTTGGGAAACACTGTCACAGACCATTAAAGAACCCCAACCAATTGATGCCTCCGTCCATCTTGAGATGACTGCATAAACACCCTGGTTCTGTTTGGGATATTTACATTTTTAAGCAGGTTGAGGGGAGAAGAAAATCATCATAATCCACACTTGTAACTCATTGGAGGGTTCTCTCGCTCTCTCTCTCTCTCACACACGCACAATCGCACGCACACATAACAAACATACACACATACACACACTCGGAAACAATCTCCCCCAAACAGCACGGCAAAATTAAATTAGCTCCAAGGCCTTTCACGCCGGTGAAACGCAAAATAAGAAGTAAATAAATATTCATCCTGCCAACAGTGTGCTTCCTATTAGATAGGAAACACATTCACTGGGAAACAGGAGAAAATCATTATGAGCAATTAAAAAGCAGGGATCTGTGTGTGTGTTTGTGTAGTCCTGCACCAGACTGGAACCTGAATGCATCGTTGCACCCAAAAGTCATGCTCATTCAAATGAATGGGAAAAGGAACAAATGTAAAAGGGGGAGTTTGTGTGTTAGGCTTGGTCATTTGGCTACACTTTCCTGATTAATTAAGGGGAAATTTAAATATAACTTCTCTCCCTTTAAAGTTCTGAACTGTTTTTTTTTTTTTTTTCACAGACTTCCTGAGTCGTTTCGTACATGGTTTATTGTGATTCTTTTTGTGGTTCGCATGATGAACATGTCTGCCAAAGTTCATATAATCAACAAATCAAACTGGCTTCAAGAGATATTTTCGGAGCTTGTCAATGTGGTTTTGTGTTTCCATTCTGCACCCACATGCCTTAAAATGGCCAATATTACAAAAAAAAAAGGTCAAAAAAGGTTGCTCATGAGTAGGACTACACCCATTTTTGTCCTGTCCTTCTACTTATGAAAGACATGACTACCAAATTTCCTCTCGCCCCGGGGACTGATTTTTGAATTAGAAATTTCCACAGTTCGAACAAGCCACAAAAATTGGTGAATTTTTAAACACGGAAAAGCCCTGAAAACGTCAATTTTGTTTTGCCTCAGAATAACAAGGTCATCAATCAATGTTTGGGTGAACAAAATAGGATCTTTAAAATCCAAATAATAAACAAGTAAACCTATTTTATATTGGGAGTTACTTGTGAGAACTTTTCATCTCAAACTGCATACGCAAGCCAATTTTGCAGCATGCTGTACCTCAAAACATACAATAAACTTATTTTGTTCTCTCCCTAAAACTGTGCAATCACTTTTATTTTACTGAGTATGAAACCACAAATTGCCTCACTCGTAAAGAGATGTGTACACACTTTTCATTCTCGTGTGAAAAACAACAAACTCTCAGCTGGCTCTCAGTTCCACACTGCTGGAAACAAGAACAAAAATAAACCTATTCAACTTTGGGAAATGAGCTTACGTTAGTCATTCTAGGGTGGAGGCCAAGCATGAGAAATGACTGAATGACCTCTGTGTACAGTTTTTACAGAAGTAGACGAGTCGAGTTTGTATACTGTAGACTACAGTAGTGTGTTTTGTCGTAATATCTATCTGTGGAAAAGCTACACGGTTCATGGGGGTTATAATGTGTTTATTGCTCACTGAATGCAATGAGCCATTTCCACATATGTCCGGAAATGTGACTCTAAGTATGTGTGTGTGCCGTGAGTGTGTGTGGAGTTGCAAGACCTATTTAGTCCTCCTAAGCAATGCAACCATAGCCTGAACGATTGGACTGGCTACTGTTTCAAAGTAGTAAAAAATGCACGCAACAAATGTGCATCTACAGTATTCATTTCTTTAGACATACGTATGTCAATAAGACAAAGTGACCCACAGTGACTTTCACAAAAACTGCTGGAACATGTTAAAATCATCAAATAGATAATAAAAAAATAAACATCCCTGTTCAATAAATGCTACCCCCCCCCCCCCCCCCCCCCATTTAGTACAGTATATGCAGTATTTTATTTCATTTACATGTATGCAAGCAATATGTGTGTGTGAATTAATTTGGAATTTGCAAATGTTGTTTTGCATTTTATTGTTTCATTTTACTTTGTGAACATGCTGAAATTTTGTGTTGTGTGGATTACAGACCCTTTGTGTATGAATATTTCTTCTGAGTAGTCCATTTAGTCCATGCAGCAGGGAGCCAGGACAGTCTAGGGTCTTTGTTGACCAATTAACAGTCACCTTCTTCAACAAAATAGATTCTATTTAGTATGAAAGTGGCAGAAATATTAATCACTGCTTCAACGTGATTGGGAGCTACTATAGAAAGAAACCACTTTTAATGCTTACCACACCCATGGCGGTCAACCTTTGTACGTAACAAAGTGAAACGTTGCGTTTACTGTACATTCGCCACCGTGTTGAGGATGGGACGGCTGAATTTCCTCCATTGTTTAATTGTGTACAGCTGGCTCACTGCTTGACCTTCCAGAATGGGCTGCGTGATGACATCATTGCATAGCACACCTCTGACATGTTACATAAGCGGTCAGCAATAAAAAGTATTTAGCGGAAGCATGTGGATTTCTTTTTTAATTTCAAAATTGATACCGTGATGTTTTAAATTGATTTCAGAGTAAATGAGAATCCCTCATCATACTAAATGTGATTAAATTTTTTGGCACTCCTTTAGAAAAAACTTTGTGTGCAGTAGACGCATGTTGATTTGAAAGTATGAGTCCCTGTCAAAAAGTATGCCTCTAGGATGCAGGCAAATGAGAGTACTGATAATAAAAAAACATCTCGAGTTGACTGAAATTGAAAATACCCATATTTAAGCACTTAGTGATGCTGGCTGTTCCTTTTTTTTTTTTAAATAAACAAACACTGCTTGCTTTGAGACAACACCAGTTGAATAATTAAGGAGCACCAAAAGCTCCTAATTGCCGATTAGATGCAACAATTAGGCAACTGGGTACAAAACTTGCCTTTGCCTTTTTATACTTTGCGTTTTTACCGTCCCAGAAATTGTGTATAATTTCCATAATCTTTCAAACTTCTATAATACTACTACTACTATTACTACTACTACTACTAATGATAATAATAATAATAATAATAATAATAATTATTATTATTATTATTATTACAATAAAAAAGAAGAGGAAAAAGCTGTATATTTTGACATATTTACATCACAATCAAAGTTGTAATTACATTTAATATTGATTAGAAGAAAAAACTGTTTAAAATTCTATGATTTTTTTTTTTTTTTTTAATTCTGCATGGCACACAATCGCACTTTCAAAAAATGTATATAAAGGTGTCATTATTATACATGACCGCCATCACACTTTTTAATCTTGTGGCACCACCGTCTGGGAGTCTCCCGCACTAGATCATAATGTAATCACTGCACTACCAGTCCCCTCTAATGTTCTCAATGATTTATTTTACACAAGTGGCAAGTAGAACTTAGCTAGACGCGTTCTTGCAACCAAAAAAGGGAAAAAGCAAGTATGTTAGGCTATGCATTTGCATGTCTGATGAGTATATTCAAAAGATAGCAGCTTGTGTCTTTGTTCCCCAGCCATGAAAAGAGCAATATCTTGTTTGTAATGAACAGCACACACACTCTCACATGCGTACACATTTATCTGGCACGCGCTTTCTAATGTTCTTTGTGAGCTCCTTTTTGGAGTTGAGGCTTCTGATAGTAGAAAGGAAACCAAGAGGAAAATAGCCTCCAGTCCAACTCATTTACTGGCGTATGCCTCTACACTCATTCACTGGAGCTTGTGACGGCCAACATGTACCCACTGCCCCTTGGAAGGAAAAATAACATTTTAAAAATGAAATAATTAGGAATCAAGGACACGACAATGATCCGCTACCTTCACATATCATCTAAATTGAATGACTGTGGGGTAAGGTGCACCAAAAGGAAGACGGGAATAATCCACTTTTGTTCTGTTTTAACACACTTGCCTTCTTTCCTTCCCCCATCGTTCCTTCTCCCACATGCCTGGATCCCTTTAAGTGCACAAAATGGGAGAGAAAAAGCATCCAAAGCCACTTTTCAAATCCCCATGTGTGTGCTTGTCCCCATTTCTAAGCATGTGTGTGTGAGGCTAAGTGCAGATGAATCAATACGAATGTGAAGATGTCAAGCGTGGACGAGTGCTTGGTACTGATTGTTGGACAGATAATCCGTCCCCCGAGTTGCATGACATCTCTATATGAGTGAAACGTCGGTGTACTGCAATGTATGACATCATCATGACACGTTTGAGAACTCCTTTGGTCAGTGTTAATCATAGCATGCACCTTACCCAAAAGAAATGAACAGAAGGGCATGATAAAATTCCACGATAAGCTTTGTCAAACGCATGTGCCAGACATGTGATTAGAAGAATCACACCTCAAGTGAGTTACTTGAAAAAAAAAACTAACATTGCACGATGGTTTTGAACAGACCCACGAAAAATAATCCATGAAGTAAAAAGTCTAACTAGGTGACACCACAGATAGCCCTGAAAACTGACACTTTGCTCAACAGGAAAAAAACAGAATGAACAGGAAAAAAAAGATGAGCTAAGTCTTGCAAAATGTGTGTCATATGATTGTGAAGTGATTCCTCCTTTTAGCAGCTCTTCTTGATAAGCGACATCTGGCACAACAGATATAAACACAATTAGGAGTAATCCAGATGATAAAAATAATGTCGAACGCATATGTGGTTGTGTCCTTTGTACAAGAGAATTATAATTAAAAATCGAATCTAAAAATACAGTCACGGTGTGGGTCATCAGAGCCCCATGCAAACAATCTTATTACCAGATGTCGACTTGTGTGTGCCACATCCAGAGTTTGAACTTTAACACACCGGACTCTCTGTTCACACTTTTAATTATCTAAATAAGATAAGCTGCATCAGTGATACATCATAATGCAAACCTGTGTAATGTATTGCTTGGCTGAGATCCGTCTGAAAGCAAGTAGGCACGACTTCCGTTTCAATGGTTTGATGAAATTGTAGTCATGTTTGTGGACTCCAGTTTTCACACTTCAGTCCCAGAAACGAGGAAGACAGCTCTGAAACTAACCCCAAAGCCTGAAGACTTCATCCCCCCCAGTGGGAAAAATGTGAACATTTACAGGCAGTGCACAAGTGAATCTGATCTCCTCAGGGGGTGCAAAAAGGGGAATTTCCAATACGATTTTTACAAAAAAGTCCCTTGTTGCATTTGGAAAAGAATCATTGATCAAAGCATCAAATTGGACTTTTCTTCCCTTATCATTGACGATATGAATAAAATAAAACCCTCCTCAGTAGCCTAAAGGCCTCCACTGACCTAAATGAGGTAGCCTTGTACTCAAGCAGTGTGTGGGTGGGCCCAGTGTTCACAGCCCGCTTAAGCTTTTGTCCCCTGTGAAGCTTGACTGTGCATTATGTGGCCCTCAGACAGTCGTTGTTTTTTTTTCTTCCTCTTTGTCTCCTAAAAGCACCCTCGGGGCAGAAACTTTTCATAAAATGGTCTCAGGTCCGCTCTGCTCTTGGGTTTGGCCCGGGAGGCGACGTTCCGTTTCAAGTAGGCGACTATTACGGCTAAGTGCTGCCATCTGAGCGCCGGTGTGTGTCCTGGGTCCCATCTTTGACTAGGCAGGCAGGCCCAGACGAGGGGGGGGGGGGTTGCCCTCCCATTGGCCAGCCTGTGGTTTGTGGCTCAGTGTAGTCTGGGCTGCCACACATTCCCAACCCCATCACATTCTTTCCCCTTGCCTTAACTCTGAGTTAGCACACCGCTGGATTGGATGTCTTCTTCCTCAGACTGCATTGTAAGTCAAGAGTTGCGAAACACTGTCAAAATGTTGTTGACGTGACAAAATAAACTAAAACTGCCTCAGTCCCATCTCACTGCAATTACATTTGACACTTCCCAATCCCACAGGAACTTTGTGAGTAGGTTTATAATGAAAATTTGACATTTTCCACCCTTCATATGAGAGGAAACATGTAAATGACGTAACAACACAAAATCCAATCCAAACCAGAACAGGAACAAGCCAATGTTTTATTCACCAACACCAACATGTTTATGTGTCTGATTCGTCTAACTGCCTATCAATAAAGTGATGAGAGACAGCTGTTGTCGAGAAAAATCAGGGACGCATGAACAAGCTACATTATGAATGTTTGATTAAGGCCTGTTTACTGAATAAACAACAACAAAAAATCATTAAAACCCAGATGTTCGCACCAACTTTGCTTTAGTTTGTTAGAGTTTGGACAAATGCATCCCAGTCACAGTTGCAACAATTCAGACATTTAATCTACATTTGCAAATGTGGAAATAATACCGGGTTAACCTTTTAATGTCCATTTCATGACTGTTATACAGAACAGTGAAAAAAAAACCTGACAGAAAACATCCTACGAAGACACGTTTTCATAGTACTATAATTGAAAAAAAAAAACAGTTTCATAAAATTTGGTTCAGTTTAATACTGTTTGGAAGTCAAATTACCACCAAGTTTAGTTTCGTTTGGCGCAGTTAGCATTGGTTAATCCTGATCAGTGTTTTCAATAATTTTAGAGAAAACTTATTCATTGTTGCCATTTAACACATGAACGGTGAAGCAAGAAGCAAGCAAAAACGTTAACATTTAAAGGTAGTAATCAGAAAGTTACCTTCAACACAGAAAAAATGCCAAGTCTTATGCCTCGTTGAATTTGTCGTTGTTACAAAGAATAGCAAAATGCAAACAACACACACACACACATAAAAAAAAAAAAATTGTTGTGTGTTTCTGCTAAATTAGTTTCAGCCTCTACGCCTCGGAAGACACATTCCCACCAGATTCGGTTGGTTTGGTCTTCTGTCGATTGGCAAATCCTGGTACATTGAAACGTTAATTTTCAATGCTAGAAAGTAGAACAAAAAAGAAAAAAAAAAGAATATCCTTGAAATAAAGATCTCTAATGAAATTATAAATAAGAAATACAATAAAAAAATTAAGACAAATGTTAAAGTGAACTGTTAGATAGATAGATAGATAGATAGATAGATAGATAGATAGATAGATAGATAGATAGATAGATAGATAGATAGATATAGATTTTTTTACTTTCATCAACTAATGACCTGTATAATCACTAAATTAAGAAAAAATCATTGTGTACCGTGAGCATAAATGTGCCAAGCTCTGCCCTACATACATAAGTGCAACTGCAACATTGATCTAGCCCATGATGGCCATCTACAGTAGACCCTCCTCATGTCATGAAGTAATAAATGGAGATGGGCCTATTGGGATGAGGTGAGAAAGTAGAACAAACCAAGAGGCAATGACAGTGTCAGACTTAATTGGTTCCGCAACCGTACCCCTATTTGAATGCTAAGTAGCTAGCCCCTGCCGTGGCGTGGACTCTGACTGACAGGGAGATGGTCATCAGTATACGGAGGATGGCTGGAAGAGGTTATAGGGATCATCTGGTCGGGATAATGTGACGTTGATACGCTTGAATATTTCACCTCCGAAAAGACAGGTTTCTCGTTATGAGGTCGGCTCGCATAAACAAATGAACGTCAAACTCAATGTCTGGCAAACTGAGAATTTATAGGTTGAAAAGGAATTGAAGTAATTCAGCCTCCACCGTCAGTTTGACTTAGCTGCATAGAATTTGGTGGGCATGTCTATCATAATTAGACCCGCAAAAAAAGTCTTGAGAAAAGATGTGGGAAAATACACAGGCTTTTTGAAATGACACATTTTAGGGTCATTTTTTTCCATGTGTGGCTGTAAAGACGTAAAAAAAAAAAAAATCTGCTCCAGGTGATGATGAATTGCAACCAAATAATCCCCTGACTCAAAGGTTTTTGGGGTCACAAGCCGTATTTTATTTTTTTTTGCATTTTGTTGCAAGCCCAAAGTTAAATTAGATCAAACTTCATAAATTACACCAATATACTGGAATGGGAAAAAAAAAAAGACAGTTGTCACTGTATTGTTGGCGCTTTACTGAACAGGTCACACAGTGAAAAGCACTGATTTAAAAAATTAACATTAGCAAGACACATGGTCAAGACACCAACACTAAATGGTGAACTACATGGCGAACGGTCAACCGAGCTGAAATCAGAGCTCTTGATTTTGATCGACAGACAAATACCGCAGTGTGTGGGGCTTTTGGTTTGAAATAATTCATTTACACTCCATCAAATATATATTTTAGCGTTTTAAAATTAATAACGTTTTACAACAGAGTGCTATTTTTGCTCCATTCTGCCTCAATTTCTTCAAAATGTACAAAATGAACAGTCAAACTTTGAACAAATCTTTAAAAATTGAATTCTTTGATAGGTTGATGACCACACTCATGTACAGTATATTGCAGAACAACACCATGATGTACATCTTGTGGTCTTACCCTACCTTAATTGCTCAGACAAACAGTTGGCAAGCAGGTAAACACTGCACTCCAAGTAATTTGCATTCATGACCTTCGCCTGACTGCTTGACCTAATTATTTTGCCTGAACAGTTATGAGAGTAATTTCCATTACAGGGAACCTCCTTTGATTCTAGACCTACCCCCGCTGAAGAGAACTCATTTTGCAAAAACAATAATCATATCTTTAAGAAACATTTTGGAAAAGAAAATACTGCATGCATAAAATCTATCCAACACACTGTATTTCATGTAGTGAATGGGTGCATGCATGGGCCATTAAGAGGCGGGGCCTGTTGTGGTGGCATGTGACATAGATGAGTTTGTATGTGAGTGCCTGGATGAGAGCTGTGGGTCACAGCAGCTCTTGCGTCAATGTACTGGTGGTTCACAGCATTGTCTCCTTTCTCTAATGCAACGTTTTTTTTTTCCAGTATACTTATTGAGTGAGGTTTTTACAGTGAGTATACTGTAAAAAAAAAAAAAAAAAAAACCTTAAAAAACTATCGCTTGTAAGAATGTGCCAAAAAAGATGAATTGCAGGGCAGATCTGCACTCTGTGTTGTTACTTGCACAATTTATTTTGTGCAACACCCATGAAAGGGGGCAAAGTGGTCAGGCTAAAAATCTCCCCATATTTTGTTTTGACTTTGTGAATGCGTAAATCAATGTGGCAATGTGAGGCACCCGATGAGATTCCAACATTGTCATAAAAACACTGCAGTGTCAGGGAAGGGAGAAAAAGAGTGGAAAGGTTAACTCCTGTGTGTACAATATGGTATTCGTTAGCATTGCCTCCACGGTCTGATGCCGCTCCGCATCAGCATTTGTGTATGCGTGTGTGTTAACAGTAGCCAGCAGAGAAACAAAGACATGTGTTTCAAATAGTTTGCCGACTGCAAATATACGTGTAATAACTACCGCATGTCAATAACTATGCAAACACACACATTTTGAGTACAACCTTTGCGTGTACGCCTACAAACACACACATGCACAGGGTCATTGGCAAGCATGGAAAGCATATAAACAGACAACTCATTTGGCTGTGGACATTTGCAAGCTATGGTGTGGCCTTCTAGTTGCTTTACGTGTTTTAACTGTATGCCTTCTAGTCCTTATTCCTTCGTATTTTCATGTCTCCATTCCAGCAGTAATCATTTATAACTTGACGGCAGTGTTTTGCATTTTTCAAGGCACAACATTCCTTCACATTTAATAAAGTTGATGTAAAGCTGAGTGTGTTATGAAAAAGTGTAAAACTTTGATTAAAAGTCAATAGCCAGGTAGTTGAGGTTTGACAAAATTTTCTTGAGGAGCCAATTATTCCATTTGTTGATGTTTCTACTTTTTATGAAATTGCCAAATCTCTTTCTGACTTTTCCACTTCATTTTTGATTAATGCTAGGACTGAGTTTTTCCACTGCAATGTTCATTATTACTGAAATAAAAAAATGAAAACGAAATGAAAGTACACATTAAAGCACCGATTGGATGAGTTGTTTGTTTGTTTGTTTTTCTGAATGGTCATCTGATACACGTGGTAAGCTCTTACTGATTTTGTTCCAAAGTAGTGATTACTGCGGAATGACTTGTCTTCTGGGTAAACAATTGAGCATTTGTCTCTGGCAAATCTATAACCTAACAAAATAGTATTAGCATAACTGAGTGTAAACTTCAGCTTGCCCCACCTTTGTCCCAGCGTCAATTTTGGGAAGGCCAATGTCAACAGCGGGGAACCCACAAAATGTCAGTGATTTTGCTACTTCCTGTGCAAGAACATAACAACAGCTGCCTAAAAAAACACACGTGACCTCTGTGATGCTTCCCAAGCGGGACATTAGAGCCAAACGGAAGCGATCAAGCTCCCTTTCCCCTTTCTCCATCAAAACAATGTAAATGTCACTTGTGATTTCCATTTTAATTTGCTTGAATTATTCCACTGTAAAAACGTCTTCTAAACAGACAGAAGCGCTGACTAACAAGTCACAAGCTCACGTGAGACCAGCTCTCTTATTGCGTCCATTCATCGTGGCGAGAGTGTAACCTTTTAGACGAGGGGACGCTAAATCACGGCCATTATTCTGCGCTCCCCGGGCGCTCGCTTTCCATTGACTAACTGTTCCCCAAACCATGCAATGAAAAGGTGGGTGAAAAAGTCACTACATCCAAACTATTCGATTGAGAGGCGGGTCCAACAGCAGTAAAAAGCAAACAAGAAGGGGAGACGTGTCACAGTGATTCATATCACCAAATTAATACGAGCCTCTCTCGTGCGGTGTCCTTTACCCGAAGAATCCATGCTCGGCCCGCCGATGAATAGAACTTTTGTTCCCCACAATATACTGTGGTAAAGTTTATTGGTATATCAGTAGAAGGGAAATTCCGCCCGACCCCCGCCCTACGCTCACCCGTTTACTTTTTAAAATGGTTAAGGACCCCATTGCTTCCAGACTTATGAACAGAACAGAAGGGTGAAAATAAGGCTCCATATACTACAGTATATGTATTGTTACAATGTTGTCTTTGTGTGAGGATTAGGAAGAAAATGAATAGTAGAGCCAATGGCTGCTGCTGCTGCAGTAGTAGTAGTAGTACTAGTGGTAGTAGCAGTAGTAGTAGTAGCAGTAGTAGCAGTCATAACAATAATTTGTAGTAATGCTGCTGCAGTAGTACTAGTAGTAGTAGTAGTAGTAGTAGTAGTAGTAGCAGTCATAACAATTTGTAGTAATGTAGCCTTAATGGTAGTACATGCAGTAGTCACAATAGTAGTAAGAACAGTAAGCCATAGGAGATAGAAATAGCAGTGTTAATGGTAGTAGTAATTGTAACAGTCATAAGAGTAGTTATGGAAGAAGCACACGGAGTCGCGAATGTAGTAAAGACTTTATTAGTTTTGGTTTTCATAAGGGTTGTAGTCTTTGACTGACTAGTAGCAGTGAAAATGGTCATATTAGGAAGAATCACCATTGTGTACTGATTATTCATACGGTAGTATCTATTGTTTATCTGTAGCCACTTATCCTCTGGGGGGGGGGGGGGGGGGGGGGGGGTGAATCGCTATTTTGAATGTCATAGTAGATGGAGGAATTGTAGTAGTAATAGTAGTTTTAGAAATTGTAGCTGTATTACTAGTAATAGTAGTAGCAGTAGTATATTAAGGAGACACTGTAGAGGTATATGAAGGAGGAGTAGTTTTACGAGTACTATGGGTTGCAGTTGTAGTACTGTATTACTGTTTTCCATGGCTTCACCGAACACCTCCCACACCCGAGTTTTTGCTTTGGCAACCGTTACACTCTGCCTGGCCAGCCAGTACCAGTCAGCTCTCTCCAGAGTCCTACAAGCTGAAAAGGCTCGATAAGATCGGGGGGGCATGCCTCACATTCATTGCCCACTGTCATTGCCCGGGGTGAAACCCAATGTACAGGAGTGAAGGGGCTATAGGAATACCCACACCTGCTCTACGCCACTCGTCGCAGGCGACTCCAGAGCAGAAGAGAGTCCAACCCTTCTCAAGAGGACTGGTACCAGAGCCTAAGCTGTATGTGGAGGATAGTCTGACTATATCTAGTCGAAACTTCTTGTCCTCACACAGCAGCTCGGGCTCCTTCCCTTCCAAAGAGGTGACATTCCATATCCCAACCGCAAGATTCTGTAGCTGGGGATCAGTGCACCAAGCCTACGCCCTTGGCTGCCGCCCAGCTCTCTATGCACAAGACCCCTTTGGCCCCTCCCACTGGTGGTGAGCCTATGTGAGAGGGGACCCACGTCGTCTCTTCGGGCTCTGGCCACCAGGTGCTCACCAATGAGCCCCACATCCAGGCGTGGCTTCAGAAGAGGCCATGGGGACCCACGTCTGGGAAAAGGAAAAGGCAATCCAATAATCTTTTTCATCATAAGGGGTCTGTGAGCTGTGCTTAGTCTGGAACCTCACCTGTTTGTCATGGGTAAAAAGACCCTGACAACTTAGCTACTAGGATGACTGGGACATAACCCCTTCAGATCAGGTGATGTCACGGAGGGGCTGTAGTAAAATATTAACAATTATACAGTAATTTTGCAGTCACTTTGGCAGTTCCTGTAGTATACTGCAGGTGCGGCACGGGCCATAACATGTCAGTGTGAACACTTAGACGACTGCCCTCTCTATGACTACTCATCAGTGACTCCTCTTACTTGCAGTACTTAAGGTCTAAACTCTCAAAGAAATTTCTCCACAAATATGTTACTGTCACAGAAGTTGTTTCTTGGGGTGTCACATTTGGACTCTGCTTCAACCTGCTAAGTGTCAACAAGTTTTGCGTGAGTGTGTGTGCGCATGTGTGTGCTCGTGTTTTGACCGACACTATCTTCACAGTCAATAATGGCTGTTAGCGGATTGATGCCAGCCCTCAAGGGCTTGCGAAGTATAAAATTGCAAACTGTTGCCTTCCACTGGCACTGTTTTCGTTAGTCTAGCTGTGATTGTTACACAGCATAGTCAGTCATCACATTATTCATTCCTCCACTGCAGATATAAAAAAATCACAGGCATGTGTTTTTTTTTTCTTAATCCTCTGTGATTAACAACTAATATTACCTTTGTTTTACAGCGTGATTGTCTCCATGGACAGTATCATATCAATTGTAAGTCCTTGTTATAGTGTCCCTAGGTGGTCATTATGATAACATCAGAAGGAATAGAACAGTGTCCTTTATAAGCTACACGTATAGAAATAAGGAATATAAACAAAGATAGTCTCCCTAAATTAAAAAAAAAAAAACTATATACATAAATAGTGGGGGGGAGGGTGGCATATATCTGAAATTTCCATTCCTCTTGATTTTGAAAAAAGCTATGCGAGTTACTCAAACAACTTAAACTCAAAATAATCGTTTTCAAGGGATTTTATCACCGTGGACCGGTGGTTGGGTTCCGCTGATTTACAAGACCGCTCAAACATAAACATTTTACAAAGATTCACACACTTGGAGATGCGGTGAATTTTTAGGTATGCTGAGTACTGCTTGCTTGTCTAAAAATGAATTGAGTCTTTGAAGATAGCCAATGATGGCACAGGACTAAAGTGGTAACCCGAGGAACGGTGAGAAGATTACTACATGCTGACAGAATTATATGAATACTGAGGCATGTAACTGCTATAAAATGACCACAAGTTTATTAGTAATGCCTTACTTTACTTCAATACTGTTACTGCTATTTGGTGGTCAGCATAGTAGACAAGCAGTCACCAGTCATCAAATACGTCAAGCTACTGGAAACCAACCAATATGAGGAAGTGACCTGAGTGTTGACGCCTGGGATAGAGTCGTCAGGTTAAAGATGGAAACATGGTGTTGAGGTCCAGGGATCCCGTGTCTGATTTATAACCCCCTCCACTCCTGCCCCGGTGCCCGGTCACTGTGTGCTCGTTTGTTGACGATAATACCAATGATATAAGCGCCCCAGCAAGCTCAGCAGAAGCCTCATAGCGATCCTGAAGTGATCTTTTATTTTGATTATGATTATTATAATAACATTAAATAATAATGATTATTATTATTGTGTCATTATTGTTGTTACCTTTTTTATTCTGTTTTGCAAGGCAGAAGTAGTGTGATTATTCTTTGTACATCTAGAGTTTAAAGCAGTATAATTATTATTGAGTCAAACCAAATGGTTTTTAATTGAAAATCGTTTTGAATCAAATATCGATTCTGAATCAAATTGGTGACCAAAAATCAGAATTGAGTCCAAAGATTCTCATCCCAAAGATATATGTTAAAGAGCAAATTTAGGGCAGGAGACAGTGGTAACACTGCCCTTCCTTCTCACCCTCCGCTGCCTTTTTAGGTGCTTTGTCCCTTTGCGCGAGCCCTTCCACATAAACATGCATGCTGAGAGGCCTCGATTGTAAACCTCTATGGAATTTCACCCTTTTGCTCTAACATTAGAAGTTTTTATCAGTTATTTTCACCACACAGTTATTTAGTAAGGCCCCTCAGGCAATATGGTACAGTCAGAAAATTGACTAAAAGTCACAGGGAACGGTGGTTGGGTCCTTGTCACCTGCAGTAAAGCAATATAGACATAAACGCCACTGACAGTCTAGACATGGAAGTGTGACACGTCCTGGGGACATGTAGTACATATGGGCAGGGCAGGGGAAAGGAAGGCAAGGAGAATTTAGGGGGTTGAGACAGAGACAGAAAGTGACAGGAGGGTGCATGTTGCTAGGGCAGATAAGAGCCGTAGTACCAGCCAGCTAATGGGTCAGAAGTAATGTGACCTACTGACTGTCAGAAGGTCGGAAGAAGCTCAGTTAGTCACACTTGTCTCCTTAAATTCATCAACTCCTTTTAGTCATAATGAAAAGTACTTTAATTGGAGCTTAAATCTCTATTTTATTGGAACAGTAAGGATGATTCGATTGTACCGTGTCATGGAGTAGAACTGAGCCACAGCAATTTGAAAAGTTTTGTTGTCCATGCAAACTAATTTATGCGTATTAAAGTGAACTTTGATGATCATTTGATGATTGCTGTTTTGCTCGTAAATTTAATGGTGTCATTACGTTAGCTTCAAGGCGGGAAAAACGGCCTCGCATTAGGTTTCCTCACTTTCTTTGTTATATCAGGTCAGTATTTCTTTTTTGTCTCAAAGACTCCTGGGAAATTATCTGCCGACACGCGAGCTCAATTTGCTTTAATGTTGATGAGATGCAAGTCGTATGTCGTCGCACAAAAACAAGCAAACACCGCATGGTACGTTACAAATGGTTTATACAGCCAAGTGTTGTAACAACTAATGAGAGTAATGGGGGGGGGGGGGGGTCGCTGACTTACTGACGATAAAGGGAATATATATACAGCATGTGGGTGTGTGTGTGTGTGTGTGTGTGTGTGTGTGTGTGTGTGTGTGTGTGTGTGTGTGTGTGTGTGGGTGTAGGTTAGCCAAGTGCAGAAGTCAGTGCTCAGCTTTACTTCAAGTTTTCATCTCCGAGAGCAGAAGGAAAAAATTATGAGGATGATGGCTCATGAAAAGTGAGAAGAAGATATAGCAAAAGTTGGATGGAAAGTAGGGAGGGACTTGTGTGGCATTATTTGGTACTGTCATAATGAAGATTCATAGTTTTTACTCGCAGAATGTTTTTTTTTTTTTTAATTAGACAATTTTATGGGGGTTATTTGTATTAGATATCTTATCCGACTACTGCCAAATTCAAGCCATCCACCATAAATTGTTCTTGGCAGGAGAGTGAAATTGTGAATGTAAAATTTGGTTAACATGTCTATTATGAGGGTGGCACAGTAGAAGAGTGGTTAGAACGTTGGCTGTCAACCAGTTCAGGATGTCCTCCGCCTGCTGCCCGTAGACAGCTGGGATAGGCACCAGCAAGCCACTGCCCATAGTGAGGATAAGCAACAACAGAAAATGGATGGATGGATCTATCATGAGTCTATCATGAGTTGAGCTTATGGCAAGTTTGGGGGCTTTTCAGTATTTTTTTTTTAACACATTTTTTTTTATGACCAGCACCAAATTTTAAGAGACAGGTGGGCAAGACCATAGGTTAATATCTGAAATCATTACATAAGGTCGGGGTATGGCGTGGCAAGTTTTCTTTAAAATTGTCTAGATAGTTCCACTAGGGATTTGAAAACCAAGGCCCTGAAGTCAGCGTCACTTCTCAGCATGAAATTTGGTTGTCATGTCAAGCACTGGGAAACCCACAAAAAATGCTTCAGTAATTAATTCCTGAAAAGTCAAGGGAGGGCTGTCTTTTTTTTTTCTTTTTTTTTTTTTTTAAGCGTGTACATTTTAAGCAGAATTTCAAAGGACAAACCCATCCCTCAAATTTTATCCGAACATTACTAAAATTTAACTTTGCATACTAGACAGATGAGCAATGCTAGTTTTTTTGTGAAAGATTTGGAATTCTTGCCGTTGTGTGTGTATTGGGCATGCCTGTGAAATTTCATTCTTCGCTGCAACAAGATCAGAGTCACCTCAAATCCGAGTCAAAACCACAATAGATTCACCTAGTGCCTTAAAATCTATCAAGCATAGACCCACAAAAAAGTGTACTCAATGCCCCAAATCACACCCATTTGTCATATTTCCTTTGGATGTTCGATTTAGGTTCGCTTCGGCCATTTTTAGTGATCCTCCAAAGCATTGCTGTGATATCGCGTAATCTTCCACGTTACCCGGCGGCCGCCCCACAATATGTCCATGTTTTAATACCGCCCAGACAAATAGCTTTAATGAGGTAGTAAATGCGGTAACCACTGAATGATTGAGTGAGAAAACAGGCATCATCAGAGATTGGCCTCATCGTCAATAACTGCACACAAGTAGCGACATCCTGAGAGTTTCAAGTTTGTTAGTGGGAAATAAAAAAGTGAGGAGGGGGGAAATTTAATCTGCCTGAAGCAGCAGGGGGATCTAATAATGGTGACACAAGTGGGGGCTTGTTTAACGATTTTCTCCCTTTGCCTTTTTCAATTAGGCTAACTCGCTGTGATGTGGCCCTCGTGCCGTCTGCCCCCTTTAATTTTCAAAGCCCAGTATTGGACCAAATTGTTGACACGCTCGGTTTTACGACTTCACATCGAGACCAATCGATTTTGGCTTTCTTAAAATCCACCAGCTGGATGGTAAATGTTTGTTATTAGCTGTCTTCTTCTCACATTTGTTAATGTGCACTTTTATCACACTAAGTGTTTCAATGGAAAATGCAGGTGGTATCAAATTAAACACAGTTTGAGATCAATGAAATTGCTCTGTAATGGCTCCACCTACTGTTGTGGAGTGCAAATTGAAGTTCAAATTAGTGTGGATAGCGTGCCTCAGATTCAACGATTAAAATTCTCAAGGCTGATTTCCGATTGAGTGACTGATTGAACATACAAACATTTAACATATAAACACAAATTTCTTTGAAATAAACACAACCTATAGAAAGGGTCAAAACATATTAATTCCTATAAGTACAGTTATATGTTTAAAGGAGTACCAGTTAGAAGAAGTCCAAAACGTATTTAGTCCTACTCCCTTGTTTTCTATAAAGAAAAAAAAATAGAATCATAAAATATAGAAAATAAACAAAATATATCTTGTTGATGGAAATGAAGATGAAGCATGAAGATATTGTGCAGTTATTCAGGTTTACATTTGTCAGTGTCTTTGTAGCATTGTATTTTTATAAACATAGTAAGAGTTTCACACTTTCAATTTGTTTTCACTGTGATTCCATAGTTAAACACCTTATACTGAAACACACATTTGTTTTATGGTGGGTTTTGTCTTTGTTGTTCTAAATACACCTTTGTATACTTTGTATATGATTTGTGCAGTTTTAATTGAAACTGAATCATAGAATTTAAGATTTTTGAATTTGATAAAGAATTGGTTTGCTCGCTCAATATAGTTTGAATGGTTAACCATTCGTATAACTTTTTTTTGGAGCTGAAAAATCGCTGGTCAGTATTACCCCATACCTCCACACAATATGTCAGATATGGCAGTAATACTGAATAGAACACATAATGTGTGTGTTGATTATTTAGTACATCATTTGTTTTATACAGGATACCTAGAGTTTTCGATATATTTTTTTAATATAATCTATGTATGATTTCCAGCATAATTTTCCATCAATTATTACTCCAATAAATTTTGTGTTATTTACTCGTTCTGTTTCAGTTGAGTTAACGGTAATTTTGACTTGATTTTTAACTTGTCTGGTCCGAAATATTATACACTTTGTTTTCCTTAAATTCAATGATAGCTTATTCTTCATTGAAGAAAATTCTTTTTCCACGGTGTTCAAAAGCTGTTTGAGATTTTCTCCAGAGCACGAAACATGAACATGAAATTTACGAATGAGTCCAACCTCTGGTACCTTTTGCCATAATTTCATTGTGTGGCTCATCAACTTTGTTCGTCTATTGTTCCCATAACTTTTCACATTGCCTTTGTTCGCAAAAATGGGCACGAGTACTCTTTTCCTCCATTCCTCAGACATCTACTCCCGGTCTCGAATTGTATTATAAAGCCTGGTCAAAAACTTCACAGTGGCTAAATGAATTCATTCTTCAACAGTTGTTATCAGGGTCATCAGGACCAACTGCCTTAACATTTTTCAACCTCTTCAGTGTTAGTAATAATATATATATATATATATATATATATATATATATATATATATATATATATATATATATATATATATATATATAGCCTATATATATATATATATATATATATGTATCTATATATATATATATATATATATATATATATATATACAGTATATATATATATATATATATATATATATATATATATATATATATATATATATATATATATATATATATATATATATACAGTATATATATATATATATATATATATATATATATATATATATATATATATATATATATATATATATATATATATATATATATATATATATATATATATATATATATATATATATATATACGCACACACACACACAAAGTTCGAGAACGCTCGCATGGTCGCAAGAGTGCTGACACCTCCCGTTTTTGACCGCTTGATTTCACAAAGGCTTGAACTGAACAAGCTCAGGACACTGCATCTACATGCAATATTCATCTCCAAATGTATTCATAGAAGCCCAGTAAAGCTGTGCTAAGTGCCACAGAGGTGCCCCTGTTCCACCGTAATAGGCAGTTAGGACCCCGGTAGACGTACGCATATGGACTTTGTATTAGCGTGTGTATATGCGTGGAGGCTGCGAAGGACAGTCGGAAACTGGCTTGACACGCTTAACGCCATTATCAAGATTTACAGCGATGCTCATGTGGGACGCACTGCCCCCAAAATTGGCGCAACCCGTGTCCCAATTAGATAGCCTGAGGAGCATGAAAAAACACCCACACACACACACACACACCGGCACACACATTATCCCTTCCTCATCTCAAGCTTTGGTCTCACTATACACCTGTATATTCAGTCTCAGACAGATTTGAAAGAATCGTGAGGTGAAGCAGATCGACATTATCGCTTGGTGGTTACTGATTATTTTAAAGCCTAAAAACGTGTGTATGTGTGCCATCCCATACACTGACACACACAGTGCACGTGTGGCTGCAGTAAAGTACGGTGTACGGACGGCTTTAATGATGTAGTGGAGCGAATGTCTCCCAGCGTGAGTCTCCGTGAGACCAATTGGAGTGAACGCCTTGCTGCTGCACATGCTCACTGGTGCAAATTAGCATAATACTCACACCAGAAAACAAGAAGTCGAGATCGGCGACATCGGGAGTGGAATCAATGGTGGGGTGAAGGGATGCAAAGAAAAATGGAGTGCTCGTGGGTGTAGCCAACGGAGGCACAGTTGATTTTGGCTCAACTAGTTTTCAGAAGAGGAACACTGGGGCAGCTATGAGAGGTTGAGCTGAATGAATGAATGAATGCTTGTTTGCTGCGAATGTCTGGCAAATGAGTCAGGGTGTACTTCACCTACCACCATGAGATGGGACTGGCTCTTGAATATTAGACGGTTAAGATAATGTATGGATAAATGAAATCTGAAACAAAACTACATTGTATGGCATTCAATTACTAAGTAATCACATGCCTTCATTCTAAATGTCTAAAAAGAATAATAGTTAGTTAGTTAAATGGTTTTTAGTTCCTCTTTGCCTCGGGTAAAATATAGGGCAGCGAAAGTTGCTTCTATCTCTGTTTTTGTAACCATTAAGATTAAAGGTAATTAGTGTGCAATAATAATAATAATAATAATTACACAAATGCACTCTCATGTCGTTACACACTCAGTGCAGAGACACACATGCAATAGAAGGCATTCCCTAAGATGGAGACAACAATCAATGTCAGCCAGTCACAGTTCAATGAGCAGACTAAACAATGTCGCTCCATTATTACTGTCTTGTTTAAGCAACAACGCCTGGACGACACCAAAAATCAATACACTGCCGCGCAACTTTGTGCATTTGGGTGTGTGCGCGCCTATGTGTGTGTCCAGCCAACAAAAGCATCCAAGATGATTAAATGTCCACTTAAGCAAACCTTTCAGTCTCATACATGTATGCGGATGTATAAATCAATGTCTCCAACGTTGATTGATTAGCTACACTTAAACACTTTACTTGTAATTTAACTTAATTTAAAGAAAAGCCAGTTTATAACTTGCATCGTTGTGCCTGACAACAAGATTTGTCTAGAAACATCCTTTTTCTATGGATTTAACGGATAAACCGCCTTCAACTCAGTAGCACTGTACCAAAATCATTTGACAAACTATTATCTCCATTCCAGGTATCCGGGCTTTTATCTTTCTTTTTATTTTAATTCTTTCTTATTCTTTTTTTTCTTCTGAGGGCCAGCACATTGTTGAAAATAAAACTGTCAGACAAATAATGACCACTAAAATAAATTGTCAGATGATGACTGGGGAGCATTGCACTTGATGGAAATATTATTTTGTACGACTTCCAACTTACTGAAAGAACAAAATATTATTCTGGTTTGGGTTTCTAAGCTTTTATTTTCCTCACTCAAAACATATAATGCATCAAATACTTTGACCTGAACATATTAGAAATTTGGCCCATGTCAAACAGCAACTTGGGATGATTGCATCATATAGCATAATCATTTTTAACGGATCCAAAAATGTGTTTCTTATTCAGGGAGTTCAGGCTGTGATGTATCCAAGCCCAAGCACGTTTCACAACCAACATTTGGCAGTAAAAAGAATAAAAACCAAACAAAACTGCGGAACCGGATCCAAAATGATTGCCGGACACGTGAAAGTTTGGCGAGTTGCACACGAGCTAAAAAGCCAGGACGGGCGCTTGGGGAGAAAGCGGCGCAAACAACAATAGGAAGATTTGGACGGGCTGCGGGGATTCGTGGCCATAGCTTTGGCTTGACTCAGCTGTTCGCTCCTCCCTTTTTGGAGGGGATGACTTTTGAGAAAAAAGAAGGAAGGAAAGAGGAAGGAGAGCTACCTTTTCTTCAGTGATTTTTTTGTTTTGTTTTGTTTTGCTTTGAGTTTCTTCCTCAGGAAGTACAGAGGAAGTCTGAGGTGCAAAAAGCAGGCAAAAGATGAGAGGGAGACCAGGGGCGTACACAACACAATGGAGATGGACGGCGCATGGAAAGAGGACCAGAGGACTTATTTTGTGTGCCTTTGATGTGGTGGAATAACCCCGCAGTGATTCTGTGACACAAGCCTGTGCAGCTCACATAAAAAAAAGAAAGAAAAAGAAAAGAACGCACTGCAGTAAGCAAAAGTCATAGATGAGATATGAAGTATGGATGGTCACAAACAACCAATAATGTCACATGATGGGGAGCACAACAGCAACAATATTGGTCTGTTATAAAATTACGAGATGGAAAATATAATGTGGAAAATTTTGGGTGCTAGGGGTTCACACGAGTTACATTGTCGTCACTATTTTGTTTTTGTTAGCCAAAGTCAAAGCAAAAGGTTTTGATTATTGATTATTGTAAGCACTTGTAAGCAAATGGTCTAAATTTTACACATTGTCCCTTTAAAGAAAAACAATGTCAGGCGAAATGTAAAAGATTGGAGTATAATAAATTGAAGCAAAATATTGCACTATTTACGTATCAAATCGTATTTGATTGAAGAGACATGTCTTTGAAGGAAATACAGTACCACATTTTGAAAGATCTATTCTGACATGTTTGTGTAAAATGAAAAACTCATTAGTTGGTTAGTGAGTTAGTCAGTTAGTCAGTTAGTTAGTTAGTTAGTTTTTGGATTGAATTTGGATTGAAATTGTTCCTCCATCCCAAAGTCGAGTGCTGTGATATTTTATTTATTTATTTATTTTAACAAGCAAGTACGTCAGCAGAGCGTTGTTTTGAAGCCATCAGGCAGGCAAAGGAGCCAAATTTGACTTGCGAGAGAGAGGAACGTTAGCAAAAAAATACAAAAGAAATAGTAATCATAAACAACGACAATCCCGGCTTTACTTAATGCCATGCAGTGTTGATGGGAGAGGCGACGATATGATGAGATAATGTGTGTGCGTGCATGATTGGCAAGCCCACTGAGCCACATGTCACTGGACAAGGAAAGCGTTATTGCACCGCGCAGTACACCAGCTGTGCCTCAAGGAGATGATGATGATTACGATTATGATGATGATGATGACGGCCAAATGGTTGAATCAAAAATGGGAACACAGATAGTGATATCTGATTGTGTATCTAAAGCCTTCCGCTATCGTTTCAGTGAATTAAGGTTTATTGTCAATGAAGGAATTTAAATAATGGCCTCCTTTGAAGCATGTATGCTCGATGCTGAAATTGCACAAACCACACCAAATTGAAAGCACTGCTCGGTTCTCGGTATATATTATCCAAGAGGAGACTAAGGGCAGGTGCAGTCAAGCGAGTGTGGTTAATACTCTCCTTATTATATCAACTGCTCAGGTATAAAAAAATAAGCGCACCCTGTAGAATTTCATTTTTCTAATGAAATAGAAACAGCTGTTATGTGAAATTGTTTTTTTTAAAGCAACTTTGAGTGAAAAAAAAGTACATTAAATTGCTAAATTGCTAAACTGGGATTCATTTGGATGAATTATAACATGAGTATAAGTTTGAGCCCGTTTAAATCCACCTCGTTCTGGCTTTCCTGTGTGGAGTTTGCATGTTCTGCCTGAGCCCGTGTGCGTTCTCTCCAGGCACGTTGGATTGCTCACACGCTCCAAAAACACACACATGGCAGGTGTATTGGACAAATTGAATTGTCCTTAGGTGTAATTGGGTGAGTGAATGTTCAGAGTGTCCCCTGCGTAATGCCCGAAGCCAGCTGGGATAGGCACCAGCAATTCTGCAAACAATTGTGAGTATAAGCGGCTCTAGAAAATGTGTGTATATATATATATATATATATGTATATATATATATATGTGTGTGTGTGTGTGTGTGTGTGTGTGTGTGTGTGTGTGTGTGTGTGTGTGTGTGTGTGTGTGTAATAACCTAAAAAGACCAAACCAATAATTGGGTCAATTTGCCCTAACTTTCTTGTTTTGTACAAAACAACACTACCAAAAAGACAAGAAATTGGATTATTTGATACAAATCCACCTCCAGAGAGTTGGGTCAAATAGATTTATTGATTGTCTCAGTCCTTTTTTTGATCCATAATTGGGTCATTTCTGACCCAAGTTATTTGTGTGGTTAAACTAGCAGCAGTGTTGAAATTTTCCCAACTTTGCAGGGTCATGGAATTTGCCTACATAATGGCTGCTTCTGTCTTCCTGTTTGAGTGCATTTATGGGTCCTTGAGACATCTTCAAAAATCCAGTTATGATAGACATGGCACCGCAATTCTGTGTTGATTGATGAAACCTGTGTCAGGGGCTCATTTTTTTTATATTGTGTTTTCTTTCCTTGTCCTAAAAAAGTGCTTCAAACCAAAATGGCTGACTGTTTAACTTTTAGCTCGGATCCTTGAGAGTACAATTTTGTGATATGATACACATGAATTGATTAGTCCAGCTGCAGCCTCATTTTTTTCATTGGAGTTACAAAGTCAGCTGCTTCAAAAAATATAATAAACAAACAATGCAGAACCTTGGCAGAAATGTCTTGAGTCTTGACCTTAAAGCAATCCACAAGAGACTGAGGGCATCAAACAGCACAAAATATAGCCGGTGTGAAAGACTGAAACATTCTTTTTTTTTTTTTCGACCCGGATGTCAATAGGTGCTGTGAAATCGGAGCCCCAGTAAGGTTCTGAAACATGCGACACAAAGTCTACGTGGGTGAACAATCAATGAAAACAAACATAGAAAAGGATGTTTACTTTTCGGGACGAACTGCAGAGTCGCCATGCACAATGCTATTTTGACTTTTCAAGCTTTGTTGCTGTGGCAAAGGAATAGCATTGTCACTGTTGCCAGGGCAACCTCTGGTTTGGCACTTTGTTGTTGTCATTTAAGATAAGTCATTATTTTCTCTCATTGATTTTTGACATAATTACCTCATTCCAGAAAAAAATCAAAGTTCCAACACCATCCACCATATACAGTAGCAAGAAAAAACATTCTAATGAAATCGCCTGTGAGCCTTGAGCAATTATCATGTCTTTTGACGACCCAGTGAAAAGATAAGTCAAATCTTTATAAAAAAAAAATAAAAAAACGCAAGAAAAATTACATTAGTGCCATGGCTTTTCACATGGTGCGAATAAGCGTGTTGTTGAAGAGTATTCAGTGCTCTCATTTACACTACGCATACATTTTGAAAAGGGACACGTACTTTCAAATCATCGTGCGTCCCTTAGATGCATCGTATTTTGACATCAAAATATTAATCATTGTCCATATACTCTTTAATTCAACAAAACATTTTTGCCAACTTTGTCCGCCATGTTTGCGCTGATTTCGTAGGGAAAGAAAACCATCAATCGAGAATAATGCTGCCTATGGCTGTTGTCTCTGCGTCGATGATCATTTTGCATTTGGGCTTGTGTTAGTTGACAGATATAGCCCATGGATACTGCATTTGTTCTCAAAGTCTACCTCCAGGAGGATTTTTTTTCCCCTATCAACAAGTTGTGGGCAAATACAGACGCTCCCCAACTTACAAACGAGATACGTTCCGAACGATTGTTCGTAAGGTGAATTTGTTTCTAGGTTGCTTCAGTGCTATGTTTTGTATGGAATGTATGTTTAAGGCTTAAATATGTATGTTATTTGTATGTTTTAATAAAATAATATGCTCTATAAAGATATGTACATGTACAACTGGAGAGAATGCTACATATGTTAGAGAGAGAGAGAGAGAGAGAGAGAGAGAGAGAGAGAGAGAGAGAGAGAGAGAGAGAGAGGGAGAGAAAGAAGAGAGAGAGAGACACACAGGGTGTACATGTATGTAATAAAATAAGATGGATTGGGGGTGGTTGCTGAGTGAGCTCTCACAGTGCCTCACGCCGGTATTAGCGGCGGAAAGAAGCACTACTCGGAAAAAGGCGCGCAATACACAATCTAACTTACATCATCTCTGTCCGCACATTTTTCGACTTACCCGCAAAAATGTTTGTATGTACCGTTGTTCGTAACTCGAATGTTCGTAAGTAGGGGGGAGTCTCCAATAGTAATTGCGTCTTTAATCAGCAATTGAATATAAATTTTGTTTAATTGCAGTGTGTTGATGTTGGCGAGTATGTGAAACTCAGTTAAAGAATTCCCGGTTCTAAGTCAGGCCAACCGCGACACCACCACTCAGTGAGGGCCAACTTCAGAATAAAAGCCTACTAAGGCAACTAACCTTCACATATCATTTGGTGACATTGTTTTCGATTTAACATTCACAGCACATTGGCGTCGTGGTATTTTGATGCTAAGTCTTCCATGACACGTCTTTTTTAATGGTACACATCACATCAATAAGTATATAAATGTTGCCACAAACATAACGAATGAAAAAATGATCTGTTTTACCAGTTAGCATAAAGTAAAATATTTGGTCGATTGCGACATGAGAAAATGTCTGCCAGCGCACATTGTAAAGTGTGCTTCTTTTGCGAGTGAATCAATTGCGGTGTCAAGCCCTGCATACAATCAGTTTTGTGACTTCGTGATGAGTGTTATAGTCACTGTATCTGTATTTGAAACAATAGCATCAACCTTGCTAAGACTACAAAATTGTAGCCCGAGCCCTGCGCAACTGCTTTTGACTGGAACTTCAAACAGTTTTCCAAAATGAAATCTTCTTCTTCTTTTCTTATCTCTTCTATTCTTTTTTTCCGTTTGTTTTGTTTTTTACTGACAGAGCAACTACCGATGAACTCAAAACATTTGCAATATCAAAATAGAAATATGCCCATAATAACAATATGGAATCATATGCAATATTATTATGTTTTCCATACTGTCGGTGTCAGTCATCCCTTGTGTGTCTGTTTATTAAAATTGCAATAAGCTAGTTGAGGGAAACAAACTTTTGCATTTGGCCGGTGCAGATACAACAGAATCTCTCAATGTTATTCGCACTGCGTCTTTTCTCATTTCCCTCTATATGAAAGCGACCTCTCTGCAGGGATCCGGCATTGATCAAGTTCACATTGCGCACGCGTTCAATCCATCACGCAGACGAACTGCATCATTAAGTCGAGATGTTGGATATGGTGAGTGAAAATATATACACCGGGTGACATTGACAAACTTTGTTTCAGTGCCATCACATGATTATTCAGTGCTGTTCATTTTAATTGTGCACAGTGGAAATTATCAGTAATAACTGACAAGAATGATTGTATGAATCATAGCCAAAAGTCTTTTTTTTTGACTGCATGGTTTCTTATCACCCTGTCCACTTCTATTGTGCACAATATCATGAAACGCTGTAATAAAATCATAAAACAAGTCCAATTTAAACACATTTAAACATCGTAACACAAACTATTTCCTCGCTGCACGTTTTTTCACCTTGTAGCTGCCATGACATTAAAGGCTATCATAAAAGCCAGCTTGCTTCACTCTAACATACTAGATAATGCTAAACACTAAAGAAGGATAATGGTAATTAGCATAGATGTGTACGGTAATTATTTCATGGCAGTAACCCTTCAAATAACAACATTTCAACTCACTCGGAGCTGCAACGCTTTCAAACAGAGCAAACGGGAATACGCAGAGGCATTTGCTGCTCTGTGGGAAAATCTAACATTAACATGGCATAACATGGGATTATGTTACACCAAAGGTGCAACCTCTCCATATTGCTGTTATTTCCCTGCAACTCTTTCAGTAGAGGTCAGTGCTGCCCGGCATGTTGCGGCACACTGTGGCGCTCGGCTGAAAAACACAGTTTGGGTTTATCTAGCTTGCCGCAAAGATATACTCTGAACAACGCAAACACACACACGCACACACACACACACACACACCCACACACTGTAGAATATTAGCTCCCTCTGGTGCATGTGGCCACTCAGGGAGCAGTATATTTTGCTCAGCGGGTGACAACACCACATGTAAGCACTTTGCTTTGATTCATTTCAACAGCATTCTAAAGTCGCTAATGAATATGGGCAGCACATTGCTGAGGAGGCACTTTTTGTGCGTGTATGGCATTGTTATTTGCCCAGAATTATCCATGCACACATTTTTCCACCGTACACTCCCAGAGGACCAATGTGGAGGAATGGAAACTGAAAGGTGAGGATCACTTTGTGCTTTTAAAACACTCCCCCCCCCCCAAAAAAAAAAAAACCTCTTTAAAGAAAGCTTTTGTTTTCAAGGAGAAGAAGGTGATCTGTGAGAGCAAAGACGAGTGGGACAGAAAGCGCGGGAGCCAGCTCAGAGACGGCTGCAGGCCTGCTAATTAATCACAGCGCCTCACACGCAGACAGGAAATAGATTTGAAGAATTCAAATGGCTGGGAAGAGGAATGGTGGCGAACGGCGCCTGAATTCATCACAGTGTGTTTACGCGACACTCACTTTGAAAATTGTAACCTGAAGCGACACTGATAACGTGACAGAATTTGTAGTATTTTTTTGAGGTCATTGGCTTTTATTCAATTTGTTTAATTATCTCAGGTTTAACTCTCAATGCATTGGGCTCTTGAGGGACTTTGTTGAAATGAACTGTTTACTAATTAAATGAAAACTACTATTTCTAAGTGTTTTATCTTTTCATATGCAATCACCAACCTCCAATTTGGAACCAAATATCCCAGAGGAATGGCTGGAAATGGAATTACTGTAGCCTTACAGTGCTGAGAGTACTGCCATCAAAAAGCTTTTATTTTCTGTTCTGAAGAGGTAATCAATGTCCACCATTGAATTGAAATGCACCCCTCCCCCCAAAAAAAATAAAATAAAAAATAATGATAATAGTAATTGTAATAATTCTAACTGGACATACTTTACTGTGTCAAATTGGGGTTGGTCACAAATGACATGAGTTGCTAATTATTATGCATGATGTCCACACTAGGACAAAGGTTAGAGCAGCTACACGCATCGTTTTGGAAGAGGATGATGTCCCAGCCGCGACATTTCAACATGCTCCAATTGACACACACCAAGTGGAACAGCTTAAACATTGGCTGGCATGACATATGCAAATTGTAGGTATGTATCCCGGGCCAATGTTAGCTGTATTCTAAGCAGAAGCAAAGTCGAGATCAAATTTCTGCCACCAAATTGTCCTTCTGACGGACACATTTCCAAGACACTCTTTTTGCTTTGCCTGCCCAATGAGCTTGGCGAAGACAAGTTTGCTAAATTGGTAAACATGCAGCAAGCCATGATATGAACCTCAAGATCCACCGGCCAGCCTTTTTGTCACTGCCCTGATGTTCGGTCGATGAAAATAGAGCCCTTAGTGTTACAATGTTCATGTATCTCTATTATGAATGAGTCATTCTACCGATGTAGGAGCCATGTCGGCTTGATTACATAGTTCACATTACGTAAAGTGCACATCAGTGAGACGCCTGGCTTTGGTTACTGAAGTGGGGCAACATTCCAATCTTCAAAAAGTTTTAAAAGCGTAATTTCAAAAGTAAGTAAATACATATAGAAAACCTGAAAAATAATGACATGACTCGCAAAAAAAAAAAAAGTCTACCAAAAAGCTACAGTCGAGTGATCTATATTATTTAACATCCAATATAGCTTCAATGTCTTTTTCTCAAGACACACACACACATACACCCTTCTTTGTATGTTTATGCAGACATATGCGCCTCCAAGGTAAAAGTGGTTATAGTCATTATGGTTTCAGGTCTTTTTTTTTTTGCGGCTATGCTAAAAAAAATCCCAATCGCTCTCACCGTAGTCAACAACTAGAACAGACTCGCACAGCGCATCCTATCACCCTCACGCAAGGTGCAAGTCTGACCTTTTTTTTCTTTTTTCCTCAAGTAACGTTGCTGGTTCCCAGCCGTTCAGGGACCTCGATTCAATCCCCCTAACGGCACGCCTTCAATTATCAATGGGCTGCTTGATCACATATTCATGATGACACAAATAAAGACCTTCGTGCTGTGACACACAAACACACAGCTCAGCCAAAAAAACAGCCAGTAGCCATCTGCTGGGTCGTGCGTGTCAACGACAAGTGCTTGGCCCCAAACCAATCCGACTCATTCACACTGCAGTTTGGAAGGTCTAATACGATGTACTATCTTATACTGTAAATATGTAAACAAACAAAAACATAAATCGTTTCAATAGAATCCATCATATTCATCACAGATTCCAGTATTAAACTGTATTCAAATTTGCTCAGAATAACCGCTCAGCGAGGAACTTTATTGTATTGTCCCCAGGATGCCAAAAAGCTTGTTTAAAGGCCCTATGATCGTTTTTTCCCCCAAAATTTAAAACAGTCCCCAAGTGATAATTAATTAAGAATAGACAATAAAATAATGACAGCACATTGTACACCACATTGTCTCTGTTGCTGAAATCACATTTTTAGTCACATGCAAGTACGCTTGACCTCATTTATTTGCATATGGACACATTAAGGGAAGAAGAGCTGCACTGTATTGACAGATTACAGAAATAGAGACAATAGGAACGTTTTTTTTTTTCCATGCTGGAAAAGGGGGAAAAAACTGAAGCAGATGGCATGATTTCAGGCCTGCTGTCTGAAGATGACACGCGTCAGAAATAGGACAGAGCAGGTAAGGGTTAAGCTCAGGGCATTGCCCCCCCCTTTCCGCACCCAATAACCCATCGAGGAAAGTGTCACCTCGAGTAAAGCGAGAACCCGCTGCTCATTTTGGAGGCAAATAAAAACGCCCAGCATATTTATTAGAGATTTTATGGTATTGAGTAAAAAGAAGATATAGACCGTGAAGGGGAGAGATGAAACAAAGAGATGTATACGAGGTGAGGTTTCAATGCAGAGCAGCTGTCAGGCAGTGTGCGTGTGTGTGGGTGTGTTTGTGGGTGCATGTGTGTTAACACTCTATTTCTTTACCTGTCTATTGCTTCCACTTCTCCTAACCATTCCCATTTGACTCATCAGTGTGTTCACATGTGCAAAACACACACATACCCCTGCACCCAACAATTGACAGATTAGTTTACGTGCAACACACACGCACACGCACACACACGCACGCACACACACGCGTCCTTCTGCTTGTGGGACTCCTGTCAGAGCACAATATGTCCACTGTTTTGTCTCCACGCTAATTAAACAGAGTAAATCCAATGGCAGTGAGAAGCAAGAGTGGGAGGGAGACAGTTGCAGAAGACAGGGATAATAAAAGACAAACTTTGCTGCTACACTCTGCCTCCAATCAGTATTAAAAAAAACAAACTAAAATGTCTGGTAATTAAGTGTCAGCAACCTGTCAGCTATACAGTATGTTGTTTCAATATACAGTAGTAGTAATCTGATCAAAATCTCAAGTAGGAATATGGCTCCTGTGTATTTTTAGGTATGGATTCTTGACATGTTTTTGTGGTTCTATACATAATAGACATACATACCAAATGTCATTACATGAAAGAGGTTTTAAGTGTTACATCTTCTAAACTCTACATTTTTGTAAAAAAAAAAAAAAAACCTGAATTGTAAAACTAAAAAGAATTAACATGTCCTCAAGCAAACCTATCTTCATAGGCACATTATTTTTTTAATTAACAGTTTTCCTCATGATAGACATGCCTCCTAGATTTAAGAATTTTGGAATAATTTTATATGGTGTCAAATTGTCCCACATGTGAAAATTCCCCTCAAAAAACTCTAATCACATTTAAAAAAAAAAAAAAATACATACATACATACGTATGTCTTTCCTGGCTTGGCTTCTTGAGATTTTGGGGTGGATTTTTCTCATTATAGAAAATGGACCAGCTGAACAAAACTGGCTGCAGGAGCTACATTTTCAAACAATTTCAAGTGTTATTGACTTTCATTAGAAAAAAAGGGAAATAAAATGGATGGCAAATTTCCCATGTAATTCTTTAGCATGGGTGATTGGGTGATTTTGAGACATTTTTGCGTTTCTACTCATAGCCATGTCTACAAAAATGTAGTAGCTGAATGAAAATGTTGGTGCTTCATTTGAATAATATGTTGCCAAAATGATGGCAAATTGACCAAGAAAAAAAACCCCACAAACACACACACACAAAACGAAATGGCCGACTTCCCATATGTTTTGGGACATTTTCTTGATACTGGGTTTAGTATGTTTGTTCATATAAAAAGCTACAAAACTAAACTCATCAAATGCCAGCCGCACTGATCATAACTGTAAAGTGCCAGCAATTTTACAGCATTTTGTCAGATTTTTTGAGACCCACAGAAAATTGTGACACCAGTGTGGCTCCGTCAACTATGAGTGAGTTTCATTTATGAAACACGTACTCCACTTCTGCTCACTATCATAACATATCCTCTGTAACATGCAGCAATAAGTTCCCTGTTTAAATGAATGCTTCAGCCTGTCCGAAAATGCTGCCGACGACCACACACAACCACAAAAATAAAGCATCCAACTCTCCACTGTAAACTGTGGACAGAGAGTGGCGCACCGCTTCCCTCAAGCTGGCGGATTGGCTCATTACCACTCGTCAAAGTGATTTTGAACTGCTGCATATTGGACCAATATCAATCCCTGCCAATGAATGACATAACCCGTCCCTGGCAACCAATGTTTGGATTCCAATGGCCTTCTTAAGTCGTTTTGGCATCTTGTGAGTTAACATACGGGAGCTGAGTAAAACACGCATATTGGCGGGATTTTTGAATCGTCGCAGACTCTGTTGTCGCTTTGAATCTATTTTGTCCAGTGACTCTCTCATAGAAAAGCAACAAGACCAGGCAATAAATTTGCCACTGTCGCAGCTCAATCAACTCATGAACTCAATGATAGAAAGATTCTATCATTCAGCCTTAAAATTGTGAACAATGTCTCCTCGATTAATAATGTGAGAAAACAATTTTTAAACGTGTTTATTATATGTCTTACAAAAAAACCCTCCACAAAAGTAGGCTGAAAGACAGTCTTTTCCAGTCTTAAAAGCTGCTCTGACTGCGCACACAAACACACACACACGCAATCTGGGTAAAAGACGAAAAGGCTGGAAACGAGAGCCCCAAATGAGGCCTCGAGTTTCACGGGCCATGAAAAATTCATAATTCCAGAGCTGTACATGAAACTCTAGAAGGAATAAGGACTGATAGCAAAAGACAGCGGGAGGGAGAACAAACCGATCATCTCTTCTTCTTCTTCTTCTTCTTCAACAAGCTCATTGCAACATCTCTAGTAAACAGTGGCGCTTACATAAACAAAAATAGCGGGTCGACATGAGGTCCACAAATCGCACTTAATTGATAGTAACTGGATTTACAGTATGTTGTGCTTGCTTCCAACATTTTTTTAACAGTAACTTAGTAGGAAATTACATCAAAGAAACTAAACTGCACATATTTGTTTTGAAGTTCATAGCCATTTACAAGACAAGGAAGCAGACTTGGGAAGTTTAATTTGAGCCACATGTCTCTCTACAGGTGGTAGAATAAAGACGTTACCAAATGTTGAAAGTTTCTTTCACCAAAGCAATGATGATGGTATTTATTCATGGTAAATGTAAAAAAAAATGGATGCAAAGTCTTTCGATGCATTTATAAAGTTAATGTGCGTGCAGGCATTTGCCTGGCAGACTCCAAATAAACCCCAGGGAGCTCAAACGAGACAACATCCTCCCCGACACTTGCCAATTTTCACCCTTCAATTAGACAGCGACGAAGGTAATAATCCTCAATTTTTCAAAGACATTTTTTGTTGTTCGGGAAGTAGGTTTTCCCAAATTCACACTCTTCAGTTAGTATTAAAATTCCAACTTTGACGTTTTAAATATTTTGTGATTCGTCTCTTTAAAATGAAATATTGGCACTATTATTTACTTATATTTGTTTGAAAATAATATTGGCAAAAAAAAGATCAAGACACTTTTTTTTTTCAATTGTATTTATTTTTTCTTGGATTTTGATGCACCCTTTCCCCTGACCTCATAATTCATTTTAGACAGTTCTGATAAAATTGCTTTGATTAATCATTCTTCCAAAACCCCTTAGGAAAAAAAGCAAACACTTGTAGGTTCTTGTAGTAAGCAGCAACGCAATCTGATGTACAAGTTCAAATTTGAAAAAAAAGCGTCAGTGCGCGGGAGGCCATTTTTCACAATCCATCATAAAACGTAATGAGTTGAATGGGAGCAAACACAAGGCCGCAGGCAAAAGGCGGGGTTAAGAAAGGTCAGCAAAAAAATGCTTTTCTGCAGACGACCCTGTGAGTGGAATGAAAAAAAAAAGCATGCCTGATGGTGGCCAAGACCTTAAAACTTCTCTGTTGGGATGAGTAAGCGTGGACGAAGAAGAAGATGAAGATGAAGAAGATGATAAAGAAGAGGTACGGCAAATGCGCCATCGCGAGCGACCGTAGGCTCACTCTTTACAAAACAAGGCCAGACGCAGTCAAAGACTTCCTTTCACGTCCCAAGTATGGATGGCCATGAGCATAGAATGCAGCATTGTATCAGCTTCTCTTGCTCTTGTGTGTGCGTGCGTGCGTGCACACATGTAGTTGTCGAGTCCAAGTGGAGGGATCAAAGTCGCTCCAAACCACCCAGAGACGTCCCCCCCCCCCCCTCCCTCACTCCCTGCCCCACCTGGCCTCCCCTCACTCCTCCATCTGGCTCTTGTACAAAAAGTTTGAAATAAAAAATCCCCCCAGAAAATGTTGAATTCCCAGGAAAAAAATAGATGGAGGACAGTACCACTAGTTCATTCATCGCAACGTCTTACAGTTTTGCAGAGACAAATGTGCTGCAAATTTTGTAAAATCACATATTTTGTCTTTATTTTTAAAAATGACTCGTTCCTATATTTTTGAAAATGCTGGTGCATTTTCCAATTAAGTAAATGGTTCTTATTTTACCTACGTGGACTTGTACATGTTTCTAACAATGCGTAAACATGGGGGGGATAGAGGTGGGCATTTTCCAGCCAGCCCCTCAGTCACTCATCACGTCGTCCCTTACTCCCGCCATCATAGCCCCCCCCCCCAAAAGAAAATGTCATCCACAAATAAAAATACTTAAACCACTGAAAAAAACAACTTATTACTCTCGTACTCTATCTCGTAATAGCAAAATCAAAACAGCGTTTTGGGCCGCAACGAAACCCAGGCGGAACATCTGATTGGAAACACTGTTCTGAGGTCTGTATCAGAGGAACGGTGTCACGTTCCAATTCACGTTCCGTTACGCACGCCCCCAATCGTTTCAAATTGTCAGAGTTCTCTCAGCGAGTGAACAGTGATCATGTGATCCCTTTTCTAAAACTGAATAATAAATCAAATCAAGCTATTACACCATTACAATGCCTATTACATATCAATGTGTTGGGGACAGCAATAATAGTGTTTTGTTTTTGTTTTTTTTCCCCATTTATGCCATGATTCTGTTATAGTTGAGTTTTTTTGTCTATTCGTGTTTTTTGTACAAAGAGCAAAAATAAATAAATTATATATCCAAGCTAAATGTCTATGCACTCCATATGTAAAAGGCTAAAAGAGATGACACACGAAAAACAAGTCATGAATAATGCATACACTACATTATTAAACACGTGAAATTTACAGAATTATTTGTGCATCTTTAAAACACGTGAGAATCACAAATCTATATGTGGAGCTTAAAACCACATGAATATCATGGAAATATCTGGGTGAAATGGGGTCAAATGGGTCAAATGTAAAAGCGTGAAAAATGTTGTCAAAGTCTAATGAGTTTTTGCAAATAAAATAAATGGAAAAAATATATGTATACATTTATTTACGAGTTTGCAGGCACATGGGAGCTGTGGGTTACTTTTTTTGTGTTTGGACTGATAAAAACTGACAAAATTGCACTTTTAGTAGTGCCGTTCAGTTTGAGGGTGATGGCATTTCAAGAAAAAAAAACGTAACTCATGTGCATGGGCATGGTGGAGTTACATCACAGCACCACCTGGCAGCATACTCAGTATGAAAATATGTAATTAAATGTTGTTGGGCTTGTCCCATCGCAGCATCCAATTTACAGCACCAGTGTGTAAAATTTACCAAGTTGTAATTTGACTATTAGCTTATTCGGTCAAACAGACCATAAAACGTGGCGTTACTATGAATGCCTGTCATTCAGCATTCATAAAAAAGAATGAGTCAAGCTCGGCCAATTGGCACGTTGGCCTTTCTAGAGTTACCCATCTGATTGGCCCGGTTTGGGGTTTTGCGATATACCCCCGCCGCTCCCCAACCCCGAAGGGCTGCGATGCACCATGGGATGGGATCTCAGCATAATGGGAGACGGCAGGAGATGGCAGCTCTGGCAATATCCTCATGCCAAAATGCACACACACACAAAGACGCAACAAAGCCAAGTTGACGCACAAATTTCAAAAAAAACTTGGCTCGCACATATTTACAAAGCTATTTACAAAGCAAACACATACTTAAGTACACACAAACAAACGCACACACTAATAAGTCACATAGAAAGACCTTTGAAGCATCCCCGACATGGCAGGTTCACACATACATGTCAAAAGGCACCCACCCACAAACATGAACAATTTCATCGCCAACAGTTTGCGGCACCATTTTGAACAAGGACAATCTCAACGAGTGTTTGTGTGTGTCTATGAGTGTAGTGTGTGTGTCTATGGAAATATAGATGCCATGTAACCAGAAGCTAAGGAATGGTCCGGGAAGAAACAGAACCTCCAATGTTCCACCGCCCGGCTCCCTCTCTTTCCCTCATCTCCAGCAGCTGAATGGCGGAACGTGTCTGCGACCATTCAGCTCGCGGCTAAAACAAGGAGACTTTTCACACTCATCCCGATGCTCCATTCAACTTGGATCTTTGATTGAGAATCGATAAATAAATGAAATATTATTTAATAGAGCACCCAAAAATGGTTCTAGGCTGAGAGGGCATTACCCTCTATTTGAAAATAATTTATAACAATTTATAAAATAATTTATAAACAAATTGGTACATTATTAAATGTACATTTATTAAATGGTTTATAACAAATCAATTCAACAGTCTAATCAGAAAAATAATACAAAATAAATAAATAAATAATGATAGAATATTCCCACTATTGGGACCAGACATAGCCATTGGTCATTGACAAAAAAAAAAATCTTGATAGTTCTTCAGACAAAGCCAAAAAAGAAGAGAAATAATGGAGGGCAAGTAATGGAGGACATATAAAACATTTCAAAATAGAAAAATATTAAATACAAAAAAAAAACATGCCTGGATACATACATATATACACACACACACACACCTACACACACACACACACACACACACACCCATATATATATATATATATATATATATATATATATATATATATATATATATATATATATATATATATATATATATATATATATATATATATATATATATATATATATATATATATATATATATATATATATATATATATATGTATATATATATATATATATATATGTATATATAAAGTTGAAAACTTAGTTATTGATATATTTTCATTCAACGAATACCCTGCACAGGTTGCTCAAAAATTGACACAGCACTTTGAATTTTACCTAACATTGAAATCCTCAGTTTTGAGAAAAACTGATTTAAAGTTTTCATTTTTCAAATGTTCACAGCAACCAGTACCTTAGGGAAAAGATGATGAGCCCAAATGTTCAGCAAGTTTTGAATGATTTTCCCACTTTTACCGAGTAATATGACGTTTGTTGCGGGTTTTGCAGACATAGTACAGGAAGTATGACAGTTTTTTTGGAAAACGTTAATGCGGGATCGTTCAATGGCCCTGCGCTTTAAAGAGAATGTACTGTACATGGAATCCTTTTTAGAGCACCACTTGAAGGCTACGGTATTTGAATGCTTCTAATGGATGTTTCTGTACTTGGATATGTACTGTTGCTCACTATGCATCTATAATTTGGTAATTTGGCTATTTTTTAAGAAACTAGAATCTGTCATTATTCAAGCTGATAATGCTCAGCCATCTATTGAGCCACTAATTCAAGGAAGTGTCATAGCTTGTACACCCTTGCTCTACAAATGTACATTTAAACAGTAATCCTTTCACAAACAAAGTCACCTGTGAAACTGTTTACACACTTCGAAAAAGTGCTGCTGTTTTGGTTGGCAACTGAGCTCAATAGGAGTCAACCTTCGACTGTAATGTCCGTGGGGTGTCCACAAAGTGAATAAACTTGTTGTTTTTGTTCTTTTTTACATTAAAAAGGGGAACCATCCAATTCAAGGGAGGAGATTGTACATTTGTTTAACTGAGTGCTTCAATGGATGTTGGTGCTTTTGTCGGCAACGGACTTCAAAAGGCATCAGCTCTTCAACCAGAGACTCAGAACTGATGTGATTACACTTACTATCTGTTTTTTTTATTCCCCTGACATGGAAAGGAAGTTCGAAGTTCATTTTCTCCAATGGATGATGCGCCCAATTAAGAGTCATGAATGTCTGGTTGAGAACAATGGCATCAAAATGAGACAGTCACACCGGAGTGGCTTTTAATGTCTTTTGTTAAAGACAAATATGAGACTCTCTTTTGGTGGAGGTGTTTTGGGTCTTGAAAAAAATACATATATTTTTTAAAGATGGATAGGAATAGGTGCTGCTGTTTTGGTAAGAAATTCAGTTCAAACAGCCTCAGTGGTTATTGCTTTAATTACGTTTACCATTTGTTTCCTGACAGAAAATTAGAAGGCATCTATTTGAGGGAGGCATTCATTTTTCCTTAAGTGTGTGATGCAATTTACTAAGGCTTGTGATTATCTATGAATGAAAAAGGAAGCTTTTATTCAAGGGAGGCATTATTTTTTCTATAGTAGGGGGCTGTCAATGAGCACTATTTGACAACCCCTGCTCTAGAATATACAATGGCTTTCTTGAGGAAGGAAGGAAGGCGACAGACAGACAGACAGACAGACAGACAGACAGACAGACAGACAGATAGATAGATAGATAGATAGATAGATAGATAGATAGATAGATAGATAGATAGATAGATAGATAGATAGATAGATAGATAGATAGATAGATAGATAGATAGATAGATAGATAGATAGATCTGACATTATTGATGTATCTACTTATTAAAAGTTGATGTCTTGTCTATTTTTCGTCTAGTCTACGTCCGTCTATTTTTTGGGTTTATGTGGTCCAGTCACCTATACTTGACTACACTGCAACAGTTTAGAGGCTTTGGCAAGTGTTGATTTTTGATTTGTTAAATCCCGTCTGCTGCTATACGCAGGCTCCACAGGACAACGCTCCAGTCGAGCGCAAAGGCACGTTCCGACCACCGCGCTTACCTTGGCTGAGTCCTGCGTGCACGAACCCCAGAAGGACGAGGAGGAGGACGCCCGGCATCGCGCACATCCACCAACTGCGTCCTACTAGTCCACTTCTCCCCATGTCCACGAGAAAATCTCCCTCTTCAGTCCACGGGGAGGAAAAGCGAAAAATAACTCTCAAAAAAAGAATAAAAATGAAATAAATACCAAAAAAAAATAAAATGAAAAAAAAATCTCAGCTCTCCCCACGCAACACAGACACAATCAATACAAGTGCAGCCTCTAATCCTGGATCATTGAAAAGGGTTTTGAAGCCGGGGGAATGTTCCTTGCCTTCACGCGTGCCTGCGCGCGGCCGTACTGAGCGCGGTTGCTGCCTTGCTTGCTACACGCTGATCCACGCACTCACCGCAAGAGAGAGAGAGAGAGAGCTTGAGAGCGAGTGTCGGAAAAGAGAGAGAATGAGATTGCATCCGCCCTCTGCAAGTATTTTTCTGCATATAACAGTTGTAATTATGACAATTCGTAACTAATGTGCATTCAAGTTTAACTGCCGACAACACAACTGACTGACATAAATGGGGTGCACCGTTTCCTAATATCCCGTTACAACTTTCAAAACAAGCAATAGTTAGCATGACTTTAACGTCAATTATTAACGTATGTTACATTACGTTTTGGTTATAATCATTAAATATTAGGAGCGCGTGCAGCACACGTGGAGCGTGTATGAGTGTGGCTTGGCTGACTGACGACTGCCCCCCCATGGCCAGAACGGGGACTCAATGGCTCACTTAATGTGGGCAAAAATCCAGATGAGCATCTTTTTTTCTCAAAACTTAGCACCAGAGGGGTTCCGTACCATCCTTACCTGTAAACATCGTATAATAATACGTTCTGTGCAGCCTCATCATCTAAAGAAATTCAATGCACACCTTCACCTCTATTTTTCTAAATCGCACCATTAGAAAGGGACAACATCCTTTTTCAAATTGCCTTCAATCATAAAAGTCTCCTGGGGACTACAATTTTCATACAAATAATTATAATAATAATAATAAATACAAAACACAAAATAACTCCAATTTAAACCATCCTTTATTCAAACATTGAAAAGGGATCACAGATGGAAGGATTTCCTTTCCAGATTGCCCGGTTGCAATGAATGCGACGTCACATCTGATTCTGTACAATTGCAGTTTAACATGACGGACCATATAACTGAATGAAGCGTTGCATTAAGACATAGTCAGGCAAGTGGTTCCCCTCAAGACTTGTTCTGGTTGCTCCATGAAGAATCCTCCACAGCAACACCTGTACTGCTCATCCTCATGTGGCCTCCTCTCTGAGTCAGAGAGGAGAGAAGGGGAGACTGGAGATGTGGAAGTAAAACAGGGCCAAAAAATTCCAGGTGTTAGGTGGTGAGGCATGCAGGGCAAAAGGCTAGTTTTATTATTAGGTTTGCCATGAGCTGTTTTTCAAAGTTTTGACCCATTAAATACATCTTGCCAAGATGGTACCTTTTTACTTTATCTTCCGTCATCACACACTATCAAAAACCTCGGCCCAATGGGAAATGCACCATAAGACTGGATGAAACATCACCAACATGCAGTCGTATACAGTACATACTGGCATGTTCTACATACTGGCAACTTGAATGCAAAACAGCAGACCTAAAAGTGTCATAATATCATGTCACATGTTTTTAAAAAACATAATCCATGGCCAGAATGTAAAACCTTCTATTTGAAAAACACCTCTTTTTTCAGGAAATGAAATAGCATACCATTCTCGAAGCCTTCCTCTATCTATATGATGTGTTAATAATGCTTACTAGGTATTTTTTTCTTCCCTTGTTTTTCCTACATCATTTTGCAGAAAGGACGATTTATTTTTTGGCCATCAAAATGGGACTGAAAAACATGTTGACAATCGCTACGATAGATTGTAGCAATTGTACAACTTAGTACAAAAAGGACGATCAATAATAGTTAGACATCAACCACTACCATCAGGTAATATTTAGGTAATATTTCATAGCCTAATGATTCTAAAATACTATCACTAATTGGGATGCATATAGCACGAGGGTGCTCAACGTGTCAAATATAGTATTGCTAAAACATCGGGTGACAAAAAAAAAGGTGCAAGCAACAAGCACACGTGTAATCATTTGCGGAAAGTACACTATCAATTTTAGTGAAAATACATGCTATTTTTAAGATTAGGAATATATTTTTTAATTCAATATTTAAGACGTGAGGGATGGGATGCTTTCTGTGTGGTGATGTCATGCCCATTCTCACTCCCTATGTGGCCGAGCTACGATGTTTACATTGCACTCCTTATATTCTCAATGATTAAAGCAATAAAATTCAGCTACAGTTGGTGGGTCGTGCTATATCGATTAATCCATTGTAAAGCTGTCTTGTGTGGCTTTGGGCTCGTGATATAGTTGCTAGTTGACGTGTGGGATCTGCTGTCCATGGAAGAACTCAGCTAATACTGAACTGTATCAGCTACCTATAATTTTAGCTCACCAGTTGCAAGCAGCCCGGAGGCATGGTCGAAGAACCCCCCAACCTCCCAAAAAAAAAGGTGAACTGCGGGAGCGTGGCAGCTAGAAAAGTAGATGTTGGGGCAAAATGGTTTAGGCGACCCCTGATGTTAGCCAGATGGTAAAATCTGGAAACAGACCAAAATTCTTCAGTAGACTTCAAGTTTTGGACCATACCGGACTTCACAATGTCCCTTTTGCTTTTTCTTTGTCTTTTCTCAATACCTATTCCAAAAACAGGGAGCTGCCAAAGTGGACAAGTGCATATTTTGCATGAGCTGGCTTCTCAATGATGTTTCTGCACAGTCATTTTGTTGCAGCCCGGCCTGGGCATCATGCATTGTAAATGGTCGTAGTAAAATATGCACCGGCTGCCATTTGTCATCGCGGCAGGGCCCGCAAGCCACCGCAAGTCACGGCGACCCGGCGGGACCCGTAAAAGCCTTTTTATGCCGCCACTTTATTGGGAATGGGGAAAGCAATAAGTTACGCGGGAAACATATGGAACGCTCAGATATGGATCAGCACTCAGCCCTCACGAGTGTTCAGTGCCAACGGGGGAATTTGCGGTTTGCTTGCAACACTTGTAATTCGCTTAGTTCACATTGGCACAAAAATATTGGTTTCATTACACGGCTGGAAATACAAATGCTTCAGTCAAATTTCCTTGGGAATACTGTCTTACACTAAATACTCAAAAATGCTAACAAGGGTAACCATAGCTTGTAACTTGTGAAGCCTGTGTAGCTCATACAGAAAGTTCTCATACCTCAGTGAATATATAGAATACTAACACACCAACACTTGTTCGCTAAAATATTGCAAAATAAATCAAATGCATGAAGTGCAGAGGTAGATTCATACGAATTAATTATTGTTCCCTGTATTCAATTACTGTTTCAATTAATGAGCCTTGATAAAACACCAATCAAAGACAAATCTCATGAGGTCTCATGAGGATAATACCACAAGCCCTGTAGTCAGATTCGACCAAAGGAGACGTAACTAGACCAGTGTAAACATACAGCATGAGAGTAACTTGAGTTCGGCAATGCAACCATATACATATTAAACATCATTCCAGGTAATTGGGTACTATTTCGAAAGGTTAGTAAGGCTGAGCAAAATGTTAACACACGACCCATTGGCACGTCAATAAATCATAATAATAAAAGCAGGTTAATCGAGACTAGCTTAAATGCTAACTTGCTAAAAGTTGATACTGCTATTTCAATAACTTCAGTAGGGAGAGGCAGACGCAGATTGTGCATTGGATTGTACATCATTGTCTTTATTCTGCTTTTTTTCAACCTTAAAAGGCTTGTGAGATTGGATGAAATGTTAGCATGTTGTCGTTTTCAAAAGCTAACGGACAGCAAGGCGGAGCAACTGCATTTTCTTGGCCAAGCGAGATGAGCTTACATTTACTTGTTACGCAACAAGCCTCGGGGCCCCGCTTTAATCAGTGAATAGACAGGGACAAATAATCGCATCTATAACTTTCCGTATTCAGCTGACACGTGAGTGGATTAGCGGTCCAGGTGGCCCGAGTAGACGTTGAGAGGGGGATTCACTTGAAAAATGAGACAGAAGAGCCAGTCGTTTAGCGCCTCACCTCAAGCAAACAAACGTGGGAAAATCACATAGAATCAATCATTTGATGGATTTGAGTGCTTTGGCAGCTGCTCGTTTGACAGACAGACAGACAGACAAGGGGAATGTAGAAAAGTCATCTAATTTAATTGTTTCCTGAAGGACAGAAACATTTATAACAGACATGCATCAAAACACACAAACACACACAAGCACACACACGCACATACACAGGAGGATTTAGCAGTGAGAACAAAACATCACGGCGGCGATAAATTGGATTGAAAAATCCCTTGCAGCATGCGACCTCAAAGGAACGAGTGCACATTTCACATCAAAATAATGTGGCGCTAATTGCATTTGTTTACATAACAGGACAATCTGTAAACTGGCTGAGCTGCATTCGACATTGATTCAGCTAAGCAACGGCGAGTGGTTAATAAAGAGGAGGCGTTTTTTCCATGCATTTGCTGGACTCCAAGTCAAAATTGAAACAAAGGTCAGATGGCAAACCCTTCAAATTGACCTTGTTACACAGGAGTATGACTTCTCTGGCATAATGCATATGTATTCATGTAAAATTCAGGACATTTTTTGAAATAATGATAAAACACTGAAATAGAGGTTGATTCTAAAGTTTGTACTGTGCATGCTACTAGTGAGGCAAAAATATGCTCTCGTAGACAGCGGGCAGAAACCAGTACTCATACTCAATAAGTACAACATGTTTTCAATTTCAGACTGGTTACTCTTTCACTCGTTGAACAAGTAGCATGCAGCACTACTACTACTGGGGAGAAACATCACACTATATCTATATTTAGTGCTGTCACAACTTAAAAAGACTAGATTTAGATCCGTAATTTAACGATCTAAGTAATCTCTTTTTAATCTTATTTAAAAGTTTCTGAGAAAAACAGATTAGTTTTTTATTTACATACATTGTGTGGCACATCAAAAGATTGCTATGTGACAACAAAAAGTGAATTATGTGATTTATTTTATCCAACAGACTTGAACAAATTCATTGGTAACCATTTACTTCCTGATGTATTTGAGACTAGTCCCAAATGCTTAACGCATCCTTTAAGTTTGACCACCGCGAGGAATGGTGCAGTTTTCTTTTGTCACCGGCCAAATAATGACAAAATAATACAAAAATAAAACATCAACCATCCTTTGCTATGGCTTGCTACATTAGCATCTTTGTTACTCTCGTTGGCTGTGGCTGCAGTCACAGGTAGGTGCTTTGCATTTATGTGGGAGGCTAAATTGTGCTGCTCCTGTGGTAAAAAATAGTAGTAGTTCCTTTTTCATTCAGGGTGAGGCATCGGGGAGAGATAGTTGCTTCTACCTATGTTTCCGTAATCATTTGGGGCTTAAGGCGTTTGGGTGGTATGCCCAGTGCACTGGAGATCTGGTCCCCACTGACCTGAAGTCCTAAGAGACCCAAGGTGGGTTCCACCTAGACGCTTTCAGCACCTGGTGTTCCCAGGTGGTGTCCCATTCAACTATTTAACAGGCCCGACTTTGAGTGGTATGTCTGTACGGGCCCTGTGGTAAGAAAGCTCCTGAAAAAGCATCATCAATGTTGCCATGAGGGAATTTTTCTTTTTTAAGTTAAATTTGACATAAATCGTATAGACAATTTTCACGTGCTCTTCCATTTTCACATCTTCCTTCTGCCCCTGAACTAATAAATGGATCTTACCCTGGAAATCAAGCGCTGTATTTATCTGTCCGTCCGTCCGTCCGCCCGCCTGCCCGTCCATAATGACTCCACTTAGACCTCAAATTTGTAATCAGGGATATTGAGTAAACACATGAACAGCTTGCCAGAGTTAACACCTTTGTATGCCACTTATCAATGTTATTGGAATGGAAGTGGCTAGCACCACCTGAATATGTTTAGGCAGTTCGTGAATTGTCATTTGACATGTCGCACGCAGCCCTATGTTTCTGATTTGCTTTTATCTCCCTTACGGAATACAGCGTAAAGTGTAACCATTATAACGGGAGTTTAACCAAATTGTTTGCCATCCGCGTGGGAATGCACGCGTGGCCGCCTTGATCCACTGTTTTTGTTTCATTAGAGACTGATTCAAGTCTAGATATCCAGTGGCAGCATCAGGACAAGAGGCAATTTCCAAGCCTTTGTTGCGCTACAAATCAAATCAAGTATCGCGTTGAATGTAATTCCCTAAACATTCTCTGGAGGATTGAGCCAGAGGGTTTTTCCTTTCTTAATGGTAGTCCAGTAATAGAGTGCAGCGATACAGATAAACTGCAGCGTTAATGTAGCATACTATTATGGTTTTAATAACCCTCCCATCTACTGTGGGAGATAGTAAGGAGCCTGCAAAGTCAGAATTAAGGTCGGCAATGTGACCCATTTTGCCAGATATCCTGAGTCGAAATTCAACAACAGCACGCAGCAGTAGTGTAATTTGTTCTATGACTGAGCTAAAAACTCAATTTACGGCACCCGCTCCCAATTTCTGAGCGAGAGCTGGTGCCCTGGCTTTAGCTACCTCAATGCAGCAGTGGAAAGTGCTTGGACCGCATATTTTGGCTACTTTGATAAAGGGTGACAATCACAATTATGGACCTGAACACAAACATTTGACTGATTTTAACCAATGGGTTCTACATGCTTGAAAATGTTGAACCAAATCAAAACTAACATTTATCCTGTAACATTTACTAGTTTTTGGGCAACGATTTGGACCAAAAATGCATTCCTCCATCAAACCAATACCATAGTCACTTATCTTCAATGGGGTCCTGGAGCCAACCCCGGTCGACTTCAGCCAATCTGTTGCCAGCTAATCTTGGGGCACACAAAGACTAACAACCATGCATACTCAAAAACACACCTATATACATGTTTCAGTATTTAAAAGAAATGTTTAAAACCATAAAAAAATAATATGTGGGAAAACAGAACATATATGTGCCAAAGCAAATGAATGAATGAAAATGGCACAATTATAGCAGTAATAGTTGACATCAAAAAGTTGAAAAAAAAAAGATGATTATTGACCTGAAAATGCAAACATTTGGCCATTTTAAAATGAAAAGAAATTCAAATTCAAAAGACGAGCTGAACATAAAAACCTCTTGATGTGATAGCAGAGCATGTTAGTAGACATGCCCCTCAAAGAAGAAAAGGCGTCCCTAGTAGACGAGGTGATGCCACAGTTTGCCGAGCGACCGGGCGGCGTCTTGCCAAATTTCCCCAGAGAAATCCTCCTGTGCCTTAACAAATGACACTTCAATCCAGAGTGAGGTGCCAACGAATCCCTCAAATGAACATCCATCTATGCTGCGGGGAGAATTCAAACATCAAGACGAGCACGCTAGGGCTGTGAGGCTGAATTACGAGAAAAAGCAACAATAACGCAACGGGATAACGCAACGTCAACAGCGATGGCCCCTGACGGGCGCAGATGTGTTCCGCGAGCCGGGAGCAGATAACCAATTAATTCCAGTCCCTCTTCCTAGGTGTTAATTCTGCGGCAATCAGCCCGAGTGCTTTTTGATTAGCTCATTATTACCTCGTGCACACTCCTGGAAGCTCAAGTCACATTTAATTAGCACCGGCAACCCAGTGGTGACCAATATTGCTGCAATTAAATCATTAGGAAACGGCTGTGGCGGCGGCGGCATCTTCGTTGAGAACGTGTTATTAACTAGGAAATTATACATTTAAAACATGTACTGTGGAGATCTGCTGCAGAAAAATCCTGAGCGTATTTTAGCACGAAAATGTAATAATGGGATATCATATGCTTGCTAATGATCAATTTATCAGGCTGCACAGATAATATTCCTTTGCTTATCTGAGAATACGGTTTTTATGCCCCATTTTCGGGTTGTTCCGTCACTTTTGAATGGCTGTTCTTGATATCATTGGGCAGCCCAATTATTGATCACGGCAACACTCAAAGGTGAGAGCTGGGTGGTTGGTTGGTAGCGTTACAAGGGAAAAATAAACCAGTGTGAAAAGCTGTTGCTTATTTCTTAGCCCCCCCATGAGGCTCGGCAGAGTGCCTTTATATGATTTTACAACATGGTTATTATTTGAAAGAACATATTGTCTTTTAAAATTCTCAACAAGAATTACATCCACATGTCTGATTGATTAAATTATATTTTTAGCCAAGAATGTGTGTGTATTTATGTGTGAATATACCTATTTTTGTATTAATATCATAATGTGTGTAGTCGTATTGCGTATGTAATATGTAATAGTATGTATGTAGTAATGTTTTAAACTGATCTTATTTGTCGATTGTAACACAACAGCACTGAATTAATTTTCCCTTTGTTGCTTTTAGTGTTTGCTTCTTAAAAGGCATTGATGCAAGCCAAATAAGATTACAGGTGAACAGACTTCTTTATTTAGAGAGAAACCATTGGGAGGGCGTTACTCAAAGCTGTCTTTTTGAAGATAAGACGAGCAAACCTGTGTGCAGATGCTTTCCATCCGCCTGCCTCCATCGCCTCATCAATTGCCCTCCACATTAAAGAAACCCTTTACGGCTACTTAGCGTGACCCCGCTGCACATTAAAGGCTGCTGCCAAGGCCTTCCTGCCCTGTGTGGGAGACATGCACAAAAGCAACATGGTATGCTGAAGTGCGCGAGACGGGTGGAACAGCTCCGCGATGTGTTGTTGCTCATCAGAGAAAGTGTGTGGGATGCATGACAGTACAGTTAAGGGCAGATTACCGCACGGGGATATGTATCAGACTCAACCACAAAAATCAATGGGATACACAAATTACTGTGCAATCAAAACAAATAAAAAAGGGTAATAATAGTTTTACCACTTCTACACAGTTCCATGTCCAGCCCTAGCCATCATATTCAAGTCACAATAAAGCAGGTAAAATATGAATGGACTATGGTGATACGTGCCTGCTAAAACAATTAGGCAGTCCTAAGACGGTTGATCCACAGTGATGGATGCGCTACGTAAAAGAGTTAAATCCACTGGCAGAATATTGAATGGTTGAAAGGACACTTGAGTGGCTTGAACATCGGCACTTATCTAATAGGTCTATATGTAAATATGATACCTGCACTAAAACTCACCTTCAACAAATTCTGGCATGTCCAAAAATGTGGAGTACTGCTTGATTGACACAATAGCCAGACGTTGTCGCTGGAGGCAGGAGCCAATCATTGAAATGTTTCCTGGCTTCTTTTGTCACGTTCAGTTGTCGTCTAAAAAAAGTGGTAAGCAATCACCAACGAAATTCAAAATCACATTCCTACTCTTCTCTATGTCAACGTATGGCAAATATAATTTCCGGTGAGGAAAAAACACTATCAGGTGGAAAAATCCAAAATATTGTGATATATGAATGTGTGTGAATTTAGGTGGTGATTGGTCATGGTTTTCAGACACAAAGTGATGCCCCAGGGCTCTGGAATAGTCTGCCTCTGTCTGTTAGATCCGCCCAGACCCTCGTTGCTTTTAAATCCCTCTTCAAAACATACTTCTTCTCGCTTGCCTTTAATACGCCTTGAAAGTTTGACATCTCTGTTGCACAGCTGCCTTATGTGTTTTAGCTTGTTCGCATGTTTTATGTGTTTTATGTTTTTATTTGCAATGTGATTCAATTGTACAGCACTTTGGATGACCACGATCTTTTGAAGTGCTTTATAAATAAAATTTGACTTTGCCTTCCTTGTGGAGTTTGCATGTTCTCCCCGAGCCCGCGTGGGTTCTCTCCGGGCATTCCGGCTTCCTTCACACTTCAAAAACCTGCATGGCGTGTGTATCAGATTCACTAAATTGTCCTTAGGTGTGATTGGGTGCGTGAATGGTTGGTTGTCTCTGTTCTCTGCAACACAGGCTCAGGATGTCCCCCGCCTACTGCCCGAAGCCAGCAAACCTGCAGCCCTTGTGAGGATAAGCGGCTATAGAAAATGGATGGATGGATAACCCAGAAATGCATTTATTAAGTGTGAGAGCTGCATTGCATTTTAATTGCCTCTAGTTTGTGACATCGCCTCACGGTGCATCTGTGATTCAAAATTCGAATCATTGTAAAACAAAAGGTAGAGAGTCTGCCGCTCATATAATCTTGTGGCAGAATCCTACCACATTACTCAGTATATTTTAGCCCTTGGACACTGAGCGGCAGACACATTGAAGAGCAACACACCCACCACTTGTGTGCTGCATGTAAGAGCTTGTGGCGCTTTACAAGGACGTTAGTGTGTGTGTGTGTGTGTGTGTGTGTGTGCGCGCGTGTGTGTATGCGTGTTGACATTCTAAAAGAGGTGTAAGGTCAGGGGTCATATCAGCTGTCCCCCCTGTGCTCTTGCTCCAATCCCCAGCAGCTCTTTCAGCTGCAGTTTGAACATCATCAATCTGGCACTGGCCTTGAAAAACTGCAGTTGAGAACCACTCAGTTCTTTGGAGTTCCTAAACTACAGTACGCCGAAACTCTCCGACAAGCGCCAATGTCAACAGGTTGCAAACATGTGTCAAGTGTACAGCCAAAATGTCTGTGTACTGTAAGTCCAAGGAGCTGTTAATGGAAGATTTTACAACGTCATGAGAAGTCTGACATGGACTTATGACTCCTTCACAAGTGTTTGAGAAAGGGACTGCTAAGGAAAGCTTGGAAACAGGTCAAGGAATTACAATTCAGTTTGGCACAAAATTATATTTTTGTGATCATGAAAGAGCTCTGTGTTTACAAGCAAAAAGACTGTGCTCTGTGCAATTCGGCACAGAGCACAATGAAACGTTCTTGGTTCTTGGAGGACATAGGCAAGAAAGACACCTCAAGGTTATTTTCACATGCTCTGCACCAAGTAACATTTTTCGCAATCGTATGTTTGTTATGTTTCGAACAAGTGGGACAGCTGCTGTGGCGATGATAGATAAAATGACCTAGCATGCTGGTTTTCATACAATGTTGCAGGTGCAAAGAATAAACTTGAAAGATAAGCATTATACTTGTGCACTCAGGATCTAAAATTTGCCCCTGTGCGTAATAATGATGCTAAACAGCTGCCCAGTTAATCAGAAGACTTGGCAACTGCAGTTTTATGCATCTACCTCCAATAATTTCCATATTTTTTGTAAGGTTTATCTAAGAAATTATCCGCAGATTTGTGTTTATTATCACTAAAAAAATCAATTGTGCCTGCTATGCACAGTTTTTCTCTTTTCTTACCAAAACCTGGTTAGAATGACTCAAGATTAATCCTGTATGCTCCATTCCAAGTAACAATATCGACAATTGTTCATTTGTGATCACAAGGCTGACGAACATTTAATATCAACAGTACAACGAGTTCCAGTAGGAAAACTGTTTACTGCTTTCACTGTATGCCCTGTGCAATTTCTCCATGTTTTTGTGAGGAATAAAAAAAAGTCCTGTTTTTTGTTTTTTTCTTAGACACTCATTTCCGAGACACTGTTCACAACTGTGTGTTCATGCTCAGTGTTTATTGTGCCAACTTCTTGCAAGGAATTCAGTACATATATATATATATATATATATATATATATATATATATATATATATATATATATATATATATATATATATATATATATAATCTGATGTACACACAATAGTAAAGAATTAAAGGAATGTTAACTTTAAAACTAAGTAAGTGCTGTTGACAGTATGTGGAGTTTAGGAGGAGCGCAGCAATCCTCAGCCTTCCTGACTAAATATGTACATTTCCATGATAGAGCCTCTCTCCAGGATTTGCTATTTCTAATTAGACTTTACTGCCTATTAGGAACACGCGCTGGAGTGTTTATTGGCTTCTTTGACAGGGGGCGAGAACTTCCTAATTCTTCCCTTATTTATCCAAAGAGAGACTGAGAAGGGGAAAAGAGGGGAGCAGGTTGATATAAAGGCCGAACATCTGTTGAAAGTTAGATATGTCACACATACGCACAACACAAAACAACAAGCCGCTGGCTGATTATTGACGCAGCCGGAAAAAAAAAGGAAGATCTTGTTATTTCCCTCCGAGATGCCACTTGATTTCTTTTGTTGTGCACAGCAAGGATGTGTGGGAGGAATAGCAGATGTATCACTGAAACAATTGGTTCAGCATGTGCACAGTTGTGCTATCACTGTACTTCAAGAATCAAAGTTCAGCATGTACATTGGTTTTACTTGAAGACCATGATATGGTTCATTTTCAGGATAGTGAGTGATCATGAGTCATGAAACCCTGTACTATAAAAAAGCCAACTTGTTATGTCGCAATCTAGGCAAAATCAAAACTTGCTATCCTGTGGGTTTGTATATAAAGGAATACTAAAATAACGGTGCGGTGACCATCATACTTTATCTCAACCCTAATGAGAACCTGTCATTTAATACAAGTTTAATGAGAGTGGATGACAGTATACCTCCAAACAAGTTTGTGAGGCGGTTCTTGCATTCTTTCACATTATGTTTCAGGTTTTGGGGGGGATGATAAATGAATAAAAACTCAACAATCAAAGCAACTATTATAAACTACTTCTTGTCTTGCTGAAATCAGCCCTGTGCTTGGGGGCCACCCCATGATAATCAGGGTCATCGACTGTGCCTTATAAATTTTCTTCTTAACTATGGCATAATAATGGATTGGAATGAAAAAAGAAAGCTTCAATAAAGACGCATTTTCACTCCTGTAGGCAGCACTTCATTCAAAAGACTGTGTATATGGCAAATGCTCATAAACATAAATTCACTTAGCTATCAACTGTTTGTTGTATAGGAAGCTGATCATTGCTTGAAAGTGGCTCTGTATCATCACCTGATCAAGCTGACCAAGTGGGGTGGTTAATTGCACAAATTAGACACCTAGTTGAGGCAGAAGTGTAGATACATTTTAGACGCAAAAAGGAGACAACCAAAATGTACTTATGGAGACCTAACTATTTGTAAAAACACACTTATTTTTTTTCCTTAATATGTCCCCTTTAACCTTTTATATTACATGAAGTGTCGGAATGTTATCTCTTCAGAGCGTCCTTCGTACAATTTCCACCAAAACTGCACCGTACTAATTTACTCAGCGACTCGGCCATGAAGTTTATTTTGTGCAAATCTCTCGAGGACGGCCATAAACAGTATGAGATCATTTGCTCTCTGCAATAACCGCTTTCCTTTTGTCGTTTTAAGTCTTATTAAAGTGCGAGCACCCGATTGTGAGTCACGGCTTGGCGGCATCTGCCGGATGGGCTTTAAGCGTCCTGTTAAATTACGTCGCCCCTGCTGCGAGAACAGCGGAACGGCTGAACCTCTATAAATACAGGAAAATGTTTCTGATGTAACGTCGTCAGTAAAAAGCAACGGAGCCTTAAATGCGGTCGTGCTTATCTTCCATTTTCTTTTTCTTTCTTGCTTTTTTTTTCTTTACTGCTTCATCCTAAAGATAATCTCCAGTGTGTTTTCCACACATGAGCGTACATTCTGAATATTTGCCGTAGGGGCAAGCAACGTTCCAACAGCGTGTACGGATTGAAACGGAGAACATGCAGTGTGTTTTCATTGATTAATGCAGGCGTAAAAATGATTGAAAAGCCCATCTAAGTACTCAAAGTACAGTCTAACCGTTAGCTTTGATTCAAATACAAAAACACCTGCTCTGCACTCAACCAGTCAACAGCCTTCTCGTGGTGGAACAAACGTGTTTGGACATCTAATGTCCACTGTGCAAACAATGGCAATTTGGCTCAGTTTCTAGCTAACGGACGCAATGTTTTAACAATAATATCAATGAAATGATTTGACATAATAATTATGTTCATCATTTACATTGAAATACAAGGGTCCGTTTACTGGAGAAATCCCAATTTAGTTAGTACTTTGCATTCTGTTGTGTGTACGTTTCATTTTGAATGTCATCAAATGCCTTCCCCTTCACATGAAAGAAATGCACTTTGTTTTGCGTTTCATTCTCTTGTGCGAAATCGAACTGTGGCAAAGATCCAGCGTGATTGATGGCATACCTACTAAGAATCATTTGAAAAACGAATGACTAAAAAGCACAAAACTACAAACTGTAACTGTACATGACAAATCTGTGGTTAAAAAAAACTGAGACATTTTATCACTCTGGCTTTTTTGTTTGTTTTTTTTCCATGCATATGCAACACGCCTACTATGTTTTTCTGCATGGCTGTTTACGTAAACCTGCTTCCCTTCCTTCTGTTTGAATTAAAAAAAAATAAAATAAAATCATAACCACCCACTCGTCAGTAATGAGATGAAACTACTGACACAAAGCCAATGAGAAATGTGTATGAGCATACAAAAGGGAGGAGACGGTTGAAGGTAGAAAAAACAGGGATGCAAAATAGGAAAGGCACGTTGGAAAACTGAATTAAATGTGTGGAATTCACAAGGGAGGAAGAAGCAATTGGGTGGGAGAAGGCAGCATTATTAATAAAAAAATGGAACAATATTAAAAACAATTAAGGAATTTATTTATTTACCGATGAATTATTTTAAACAAATGAATATTGCAGTAAATTTATATAAAATAAATACAATACTTATGGCTTTCAGGGAGGCTCAGCGGTAGAGTGGTTAGCATGTCCCCCTGATGTTGAAAGCTGTTTAATAGGAGACCTTTATCACTTTAAAAAAAATGATAAACCATATCTAAAGTCCATGTCTAACTGGGTCATGGCGTCTAGCAAAAATAGTCTAAACAGGCAAAACCGCCAAAAGCGTCCTCAACAACCACTGCTTAAATTCTAACGTACTCCTAAATTTCTCTAAAATCCAGAACTTTCTTGTCTGTTTAGGACTTAAAAATAGAAATCGTGTGCCTATTTGAGCAGCACAGAAAGGAAAACCTGGAAGGCTAAGAGACATACTCCATTAAAAAAAAAAGGCCTCTTGACACACTGCAGCCTCCATCTTCATGCCTCTTAACATGTGCCCTAAAAGTAATTTACAGCAGCATACGTGGAGAGGCATGAAAAGTGCATTTGGCAGACAAAGATGCAATCGCTGGCAATACCGTTAGGCTCCCTACATCTTCTCTTAACCTTCCATATTTCCACCCTCTAGTGCCCCTCACCACTTCCTACTCAACACTCTTTACCACCTCCCCTTCTGTCGTTCTAATTTTACGGCGAATCAATAGACCATACAGTACAGTATGAATACAGCAGAATTTTGGTTGTCGTTTTAAAGGTGGACTTCGAGCATGTTCGAGGTATGCTGAGCAAATACATATGTAACAAAGCCTAACGCACTGGTGGTTTTGTAACAATACAGCAGGGACAGGAAACTTTAATTATGGAGGGGGCTTGAATTTTTCAGCAGCTGCAAGGGACCACACACTTGCTCATCATACATATGAAAAAAAACATTTTAATTAAAATTAATTGCAAAAAAACAGACAAAAAAACCCCACATATTTATTTATTTTTTGAGGCAATGTCCTGCCTTCTTTTCAAGGGATTGGTGAAGACGGAGAACAATGTCGGCCATCATATGGTTAACTTTGGTGTTACATCCTTCATTGGCCCAGCACTAGTAAACATTGTTGTGTTTTGGAAAAAATAATCAAGGGCCACTAGCTTATGCTTTCATATTCACAATTGTAAGAAAGTTTAACCATTAAACAGCTGACTTTTCCTAGGGGACAGTTTGAGATTACAACAATGAATGAAAACGATGGATGAAAACAACCACACCATCATGGTTAGTCTGTCCTTTATAAAAGATTTATCATCATTCGGCAGTCCGGCAAACGTGGATCCTCTTCACGCCAGGTGTGCGTGGCCAGCAGTTGCCCATTACTTTATTAGAGGGTAAAAATACGTCTACAGCACCCACCCTCCAAAAAATAAAATAAAATACAGTGATCCCCTACTTCGCGGTTAATGGGGGCTGTCAACCCCCCGCGAAGTCTGAAACCCGCGAAGTAGGGTATCAGTTCCTAGATTTCTATGTACGCCCCAATATAGCCGCAGTAACCATAAACAATCCTTTTTTTTGGTTTTTTTTTTTTGCCTATTATATTTCCTTTCTCCTATTATTTAACATTACATTATCCTTATTAACATTATTGTATATTCATTAAATACCTAATATTACTTAGTTTGTTGAGAATTTGTTCTCAGGACTGGTTATCTGCACCAAGACTCCGATGAAAGAGTACGCTAGTCATCACGTTGAACTTCACATTTATTTTGGCGCATGTATGGTGTATCATGTAGTATATGTTGAATAATAAATCAACAACAATCGTAAAGTCAGTCAACTAACATATAAACACGTAATCTATGAATTTACTGTATTTTTAGCCAACATTAGCAGGTTAGCAACAACTAACAACAACTACTAACTATAAAGTGCAACCTCTACACAAACGAACACATAAACAGAATAAACACTGATCGCTTACTAAACATAGGCAGTAGCGTGCGTTTTCAACATAAAGGATAATAAACTATAAATATGAGCATAGTTTTCATTCACTACGTCACCGTAACTAGCTGAATGACGCACAGAGAACGTAAAACAGGAAGCGGAAATGCAACGTGACCCGACAAATTAAAAGCATGCATTTCAAAATAAGAGAAAAAAACGTCACAAACTCTAACGCTTGAAGAATTCTTAACATAGTTATTCACTAATATTACTTCGTTATTTGATGAATACAGTACTTTATAATGTACTTTTTTGCTTTTTTCAATTTTTGTCCATTTTTGCACATTTTTTATTTTGAAATATTTTTTTATTTTTCCTGGAAAAAAACGCGAAGTGTGATATCTGTGACCGCAAAGTAGGAGGAATCACTGTATTCTAATTGTTTAGGCCTACACTAATGCTGCAGAATAGAATTTAGAGTTAATGTTAGCTTTTAAAATTTGTGTTTCAAGCCTGGGTTAGTATTTAAACAAGGATTAAGGCTTAAAATGTATTTTGTTTGCTTGTTTATTTTATGAATAGGGCCTTTAATCCTCGTTCGTAGATACACATTTTGGTTTGAAGCCAAAATTTGGACTTTATTCCTTTTTTTGCCTATTTAGACTATCGTCCGAAAGCGGCAAATGCTGTGCCCACTAAAGGCTTAAGATAGCATGTCAAGCATTTGCTTGTATTCCAACCTATGGTCAGAGTTTATAATTAGTTTCAAGTTAAGATTAAGTTTCTAAAAAAAATGATCAAGGTTTAATACAGGGGTGTCCAAACTGGTCAGTAGCCCAAGTGGACAAGCAAGAGAAACTTCAAGGCATGCAAAACACACGCTTCCATTCGGAATGCGCCTCAAACAATGGTCTCGGTTGAATTTCCAGCGATCCCTTTTAAGATCCTGACAAGCGAGTCCTCCTTTTCAGTGAGGCGGCCTGCACCCAAAACATGCTGCTGTGTTGGGGAGGCACCCCGCTGCTGGAAAAGGACTCGGGAACATTAAAGAATGAAAAGATTTTGATGTCAAAGCGATGAAGTGAGCTACAGCATGTCTCTGAAGCCTATTTGACAACAAGATCAAGGACCAGCAAGCACAAAAACGCAAAGAAGAAACCAAATAAACGCAATCACCTTGTGTGTTGCTTGCTGTGACAATATTTGGTCAAAGAACAATAAGGGGAATTTACACCAGCGATAGGGTTTCAACACAGGGTTTGAAGTCTGAGCAATAGGGCTTCCAGCCAAAGTTTGGCTTTGAGTTTGAGTTTAAAAATCAGGTTTGAAGACGAGTAATGGGGTTTCAAAAAGGGCTGGGAACCGGGATTACGGCTTCAAATTTTGCTTTGGGTTCAAAACTAAGATTCTCAATTTGGGCATGGGGTTTTAAACAATGGTTTTAGTTTAAAAGTAGAATTCCATGTTATGGTTATGATGTTGAACCATATGTTTTGAACAAAGAATAGCTTTTAAATTAGGATTTAGCCCCTAAACTGATGGTTCAAATTAGGGTTTCAAGCAATTAACTTTTAAACGTGAACATTAGGGTGTAACAGTATCAAATAAGAGTTAGGGTCCCAAGCCAGGGTTGAGTTTTCAATTTAGTGTTACATCCTGGCTAAGTCTTTCAGTTTTCAAGTAAAAGTTGAGGTTCCAGATTTGGTTCTCAAACTTGGCTTCGGGTTTTATATTAAGTTTACATGATTGGCTGTTCAAAATCTATTCAAGCGTCAGGACCAAGAAACCTGGAATAAACCTGGATTAGTAATGCAAAAAGTTGAATGTTCCAAATATGATTTTAAATCACAATTCGGGTTTGAAATTGTGCCTTTAAATTTGAATGTTGGTGTAAAAAAAATGTTAGTGATAAAAAGAGTGATATGGTGTCAAATTTCGGTTTGAAAGCCCCGATTCGGGTTTCAAAGTAGGATCGCAACTCTAGATGAGGGTTTTAAATTAGGGTTAGGTTTTAAAATTTGAATTCCAAGCCTTGGTTAAATGTGCCAAGTAGCCTTTCAAGACATAATCTCATTTTTGGAAATTAAGGTATCAGGGTTTGGGTTTCAAGTTACGGTAGCAAACTTGCTTTTAAGATTTTAAAGAAAGGTCGCGTACATGGGTTGTGTTTCTAAGCTAGGTTTAGTGTCTCAAACAAGAATGAAGGTTTTAAATGAAAGCTTCAAGTAACATATGAAACGCATTTCTGTTTCCAACCTGGTCGCGATGCGTAAAAAGGCTATGGTGTTTATGTTTGGTCTTGGCATCGCCATCAATTTGGACCCGTTGGCTTCTTATCTGCACTTGGAGGCTGCTGCTGACAGCACTCAGGCCGGCCGCAGCCTGTGTAATGACATGCGGGATTTATTTACATGTGCATGCCCGTGACATCCCCCGCTGAAAACATTCACGTGTGTACGCGTGTGCGCGCAGACAGATAAAGCCTTGAGCTGCTGAGATGTGTCAGAAAGCGAACGGAGGCTTGATGCCCTCGCCGCGCCATCAAAGAAGACGAGGCTGCTTTCATTACCTTTGACGGAAAAACGCGTTTGGACGGGCTGCCTGACTCGCGCCGACTGGAGCAGAGGCTCGCGGAGAACGCAAAGCTTTTAACAAGGCCTACTGAAAGTGGAATTTAGGAATTAAGAAGGCTGGATGTATGCAATTTAATGAGATTGGCCCTCCGAGGTGGTTCGAGTCAACAACAAAAAAAAAAAAAAATACTGAAGAGGAGTTGTAATGTTTGGCATCAGTTAGCGTATCAAATCAGTGCTTTAAAGTCGGATTTATGGTTTCCACTTTGAGCTAGAGTTTCAAGTTAGGGTTCGAAAACAGGGTGAAGGTTCCAGGTCAGTGCTTGGATTTCAAATTTGTTATTTGATGTTCCTGAAGGTAGTGTTTCAAATTGATGTTTAAGCCAGGGTTGGGATTTTAAAGTTAGATGTTTAACGTTTTAAAATTTAATGTTTGACATCAGGATTAGAGCTTCCAGTCAGTGCTTAAACTTAGTTTTTAAAACATATTTTTAAAATCATGACCCTAACCCTTCAAATCGGGTTTCAACACAAGAGTTCTGGTTTCCAATATGGTGGCTGAGTTCCAAACAAGTTTCAGGGCGCTACATTAGGGTTTCAATTATTTGGTTATACATCGGTAAAGCCGTACCTCAACTGTTGTTTTTGCATTTGATTTTTCCATGGCGTGATTAGTTATATAATTTAAGACAAACAGTATATTTATTGTGCATAAAGACACAGATGTAGCAGCTTGTTGCATACACAATGGCTTCATAGGAGGAGTGTTTCTATTTACATGGCCACCAAAGGAAAGAACCGGGATCATAATGATTGTGAAGTGCCTTCAGGCGACGATGACGACGGGGCCGCCTTTCAGCCATGTGAGCGCTTGTGATGCAAGTGACACACTTTGGGGGCAATATCGTCCAATGACTTGGAAAAAAAATGAGGGGAAAAAAATGAAAAGAGGTTGCCAGAGCATCGCTTGTCATCCCCCCTTAAAAAAAATGTCCGGTTCCCAAGGCAACTGGCATCAGTGTTGCTACCAGACATATTCTCAGATACTGTTAAAAAAAGAAATAATAAAAACACATAATGCAGTACACATGAAGAGAAGCACCTTAGTTAATTTTGTTTTGTTTTTTTAATTAAACTTTTCAATGGTTCTCCCATCTGCTTGGGTTAATAACATTGTTAGGTCATCGGGGCCTCACATATTTCTTCTCTACTCAAGGTAAGGCCTTCGGGAGGCTAAGGAGTGGACACCTGTATTTTACTGTACGGAAATTTAAAGAGGAGACTCTTACATTCCTTCATAAGGGCTCTTGTTTCAGTTGGCAACTCTTAGCATAATTAGATTTACTTTTATCACACTTGCTTTTCTGGAGGATGTGTGATATCTATTTGGAGAGAAGCACTTATTTGTCACAGAAGCAGATGACAGCCTGAGATTTTAATTTTAAATGAGGCCAAGTTGATGCCTATATTGTGGAAATATTGTGGAAGCATTAAGCAATTGTCCTTATTTAGAACTATAGAGAAAAAACAAAAAGGTCTATTTTCTAGTAACCGGGGAGGTACTATTTGGGGCGAAGTTTTCATTCAGGCAAGGCATGGGGACATTCAGTGATTTCATTTTTTGCCACAAAGCAATCACTCAAGCATCATGCCAACATTTTTTAATTGGGACTCTTTCAAAGTATTTTTAACGCAGACTTATTCATTACGTTCAGAAAGGAGACACTCGATCATTTGTCATTTAGTGATCGTTTAAGGATCATTCAGCATCATGGAGACCTTTAATTCAGACTTTACTTTCTCCACATTTTGCTGAATATATATGAGCAAGGAAGACCATTCATCTTGTTTGCATGCTTCTTTTTGTGCCGCTGATTTGGTTAGCAATTCAGTTTCAGTCAGTTTCATAGGTATTTGTGCACAATGGATGCCTCTAATTGAAGAAAAAAGTAGGCAGAAGAAGTTGAAAGAAAAAAAGTATTACTGGTATCCTGAATAAGACGACATTTGCACAAGAAGCAAAAATTTAACTTGCAATCCGCGTGACCACTTCACACTTCTTTTTTTTTTAAATAAATGATACACATTATTTATGTTTACAGAGTTGACACTACAAAGGCTATGCACGGTTCATTTTTCAGGCGATGCTGATTTTGCTTCAGCTGGCATTCTTTGTCAATGTCACTTTGCATCACACCGTACTGTTATTTCATTCCACCTCTTTATTCTTTTTTTCCCCCTCCACTCGAAAAACATTTTGCCTGATCCTTCCCTGACAGACCTGCCTGCCCACGTAATTATTTGGGAGGAAGCGTCACAGAAAGTGCAAAAAAAAAAAGCTTGCCTCTCACGCGCTAAGTACGTATTCTAGTTTTAATCTTTGATCAAGAACTGATTTAAGAACGTTGGTGGCTCAGGGGGTCCATGTGTCATGCTTATAAATTTCTGTTTGTGACATTATTTAAGGTTGGTTAGTGACATTATTTGAAAGGATTAGGTTTTGTAAGAAAATACAATTATCAGCTCTCTCCTAATAGACATCAGAATCAATACTTTTAGACAGGGCAATAACCTATCAAAATGAAAACCCCATCACTTTAACATTCTTCCTTGGCAACAATATGCCACAAGACAGCATTTAAAGAAAATGTTTTACACTAGACAGGGCTTTTAGCCTGAGCACAAAAATGTAAACAAATACACTTGGGAACATTGTAACATTTTAAAAAAGAAATTATGACTGCAACAGTTTGCGTAAACAATTGCAATACTTGGTAAAGTCAACTTGAGTTCACGTCATTAAAACTCAGCTCCACAACCCGCCAGTCATACAGAGAAACAATTGTGTGTGCGGTCCAAGCAGGGAGACAACATTGCATGGGGACAAGAAAATAAAATCAATAAAAACCATTATGGCTGCCTCCAGACCTGCCTTAGATGACCATGTGGCAATCTGCCCAAAACATTCCTGCTTCATATTTTTGATTTTTAGACCATGAAAGGCGCTTTTATATTTCAGATAAGATGCGTTTGAACCCTCAGCGAGATATATTATGCTACAGCAATATGACAGGACAGAAAACATACTCAAGTAAAATATAAAGTTTGCAAAAACTAAATGTACACACAAGTAATACATTTCTTTTGATCAGACTCTGATGTCGTGGCGCCCAATTAGGTGTTTTGTGTTTCAAAACGAAAACACAAACCATCTTTATAAGTGGATTTGGTAACATTCGCACAATATCGATTGGAGGAACTCTAAAAATGGAGAAAATGAGACAAATTGCAGATTTTTTTATTGGTTTTACGCAAAGGTTTTTGACATTTTTTGCGGTTCTACTCATGAAAAACATGCCTACCAAATATCATGTGGCTAAGTGAAACCGTCCCTGGGGCGGAGTTTTCAACAGCGGACTTAACAGTCATTCCTTAGGAACACTCCTACGGGTCAAAGGGGGAAAGGCCAAGCAGATAACATGTGTACACAGCAGATAGCAAACAATGGAGGCTCTGTGAATTCCTACCAGAGGAGAAATTTCCACACACACATTCCAAATGCCACTGGCAAATTCTCGCTCATTCTTCCACACACACCCGCATTTTCACACACACACACACACACACACACTGACACACACACACACACACACACACACATACAAACCTTGCAAAGCCTACAACCTCCAAAACGTTAGATTTAAAATTAGCCAGATTGTTTGCTTTTTTTGTCACACTTTTTTGGTCATGAGTTGGATTGAATTTGCTGTGCAAGTGTCTGGGTGAAGTCTAGAAAACGGTTTATGTTTAATGCCATATTTTATGTGATACATGGAAGAAGTGTAATTTGTTCAGTTTGAGTGCTGTTTTGGGTCATGTTATTTTTTTACGTAAATATTTATGGTCATTGTTTTAGTAATGTGAATGATAATGGTTTGATTTTTATGTCCTATGTTATGATCATGATTTTTGTTCTTATTTAATTTTTTTGGTTTTTCAATTCGGTCACATTTTCATTGTGATTACTTTTTTTTTTTAAACCTTGTTGGATGAGCCAATTTTTGCCACAATGGGAAAAAAGATGGAAATCAAACAACAAAAAGATTTTGCGTTTATAGTTGTGATTCATATTTTTGGTCATGATTTGTGCATATGATTGTAAAGGTTTTAGTCATGATTGGACTTATAATATATGCCAAGGTTTGGGGGTAGTCCCTTTGGTCAAGATTTTGGTCTTGATTGGTCGATTTTGTGTTTGTCTATGATTACTTGTCAGGGTTTTGGTCAAGCTTTTGATCCTGTTTTAAATCATCATTTGTCAAGTTTGTTTATTTCTGGGATAAATTATGCGTTCATACAGCCCCAGGACAATGGAAATATCTTAGGAGCTCAGTGAAGATCCAAGACAGAGAAAGAAATCAAACAATATTCTGTGATATATGAGTCCGTAGGCGAAACATATCAGAATAACTGCCCAAGTGGTCCAAACATTTAATCATAGCTTAAAGTGAGTAGCAGAGAGAGCGGTAGTGTAGAAGTGCCTCTGCCAGTGTGTACCTCATATAACAACCCATTAGCTTTTATTACTCTGTTTTGTCCACATGCTCATTTGATTTGGGAGGCTAACTGGCAAGGGGGTAGCGGTGGGCGCCGAGCCTGAGGGGGTGAAAAAAAGAGCGGAGGGATGCTGGTCGTGAGAAAGTGACAAACATAAAGAGACACAAAAGCTTGAAGTGTCGCATTGACGCAAAACAGAACCTCGACTCCTGACCTGCTCTGCTGCTCGGACAGGAAGTGTTCAACTGTTCCTGACAGGAAGTAGACTAATAAACGCAGGATTTATAGGGTTATCTTTGTCTAAATGACAGTGTCTGGATTTATAGGGGGGCTCCTGCTCATGTCCTGAGAGAGACAGAGTGCGAAAAGACCGAAGGACATTGTTGACTTGATTTCAGCTGGAGTGCCAGTGTTGAAGGACCTTCTCTTGTAAATGTCCTGTTGCTATCACAGAGTACAGCTGTATGTAGTACTGTACTTTTGGGTGTAGGTTTGTACCGTTGACAGTAGGTTTGAAAGTGATAGGTCAATATTTTTTTGGTGTCAGATTGTTTATCAGGTTTTGGGCTTCTTTTTTTGCGGGTGATGATTCGACGTATCTTTCGGTCTAGTTTTGGACACTTTTCTTTCTTTCTGTCATGCTTTGGGTTATTGTCCTGGTTATGCTTAAAGATTTTTGGTCATGTTTTAGTCTTTTATTTGGTTATGTTTTTGGATCAAGATTGCCCTTAGGTGTGATTGGGTGAGTGGATGGTTGTTCGTTTCTCTGTGCCCTGCAATTGGTTGGCAACCACTTCAGGGTATCCCCCGCCTAGTGCCCGAAGGTAGCTGGGAATGGCAGCAGTAAGCCTGCGACCCTAGTGAGCATAAGTGGCTATAGATGATGGATGAATGGATGGATTATTTGGTCCTGTTTTCATTCTTGCATTTTAAGTTTCTTGTTTATGCCTGTAGGTATGATTTTTGGTCTTGTTTGAGTTCTTGATTTTCAGTCAAGTTTTGTAAGAATTTTGACTTTTTTAAAGTTAGTTATATTTAGTTCCATGCGGGTCCAGGTTCTTTTTGATTGATTTGGTCAAGTTTGTTAGATTTTTTGCGGTTTTTAATATTTTCTTTTTCAAAATTTGCTCTTTTTTCTTAGACATAATTGGGGAAATAACTTTGGTCACACTTCATTCGGTATGTTTTTTGTTAGTTTTGTTTATGCATGTGATCACCTCCTAATTTTAGGTGATGGTTTTGATCAAGTTTTTGTCAACTTACACAACAAAGCTGCAGCCATAAACTTTTTAAACCATTCTTTGTCGTTGTTTCCCAAATGTTACAACAGGCTTTTTTGGTACTTGATTAAAGTAGGGTGTGTACATTGGGAAAAGGGAGGTTTTGACAGCATTTACTGAAGACTTTGTTGTTTTACAAAGGAAGCTGTCTGGCAAGAGGGAGAGATGAAGTCTCACAACAAAGGACGTGAGGCAAAGCCAATGATGAAACATGGACACAGTAGGCAGCGCTGCAATAAGCAGCAAACAAGGGCCACCTCATGGGGACAAGGAAAAAAAAAAGAACAAGCTGGACAATTACAGTCCAGCGCAGCCAATGCAGAAGACAAGGACCCGTGCTGATTGCAATCAGATAAAGTGGCAATGGACTGCTACAGTAACACTAAAGCCAGACGGTGTCCTTACTTTCCCCTCATTGTTATCACAATAGCCACTCTGAATAGGAAAAATGAGCTCTCGAGCCACGCCAATGCATTGGCAGGGTACCCCGGGCCTTACAAAGCAACGGGTGATGCCATGAAGCCAAACTGTGAGACTTCTTAGCAAACAAGAAACCACTGCAGATTTAGCAAGATGACTAATGGAGAGAATAGGCAATTGTATGATGGTCTCGAAATTAGCAAAAGTAACAAGTTGACCTTATCGACTTTACCACAGCAATGACGAGTCAGGGATCACGCAAGTGGCAAAAACATGTGTCGCTGAAATCATCAGGTAACGCTAACACTATCTTAAAATCCTCACCTCAGCCATCATATTCACCAACACCCCCTATAAAAATATAAAATACGACTGCTTAGAAGATGAAATGAAACAAATGGCGCTCTTCCTTCATTCGATCTCTTCATTGGAAATGTGACTTACTGTTGCCCAAATAAAACATCCAACTAATATTTCTCTCATCTGTCAGCAACACTCTCACAGGTTCAAAATCTTTCTACTCCTTCCGCTGGCTCCATCTCATTCACCCAATCACAAATCACAGACACCTTCGGTGTCTTCAAAGGTGTCTTCAGCTTTGCAGCAATGCAACTAACAGGTTTTCTACAATCCATTCCTTAAAAGCACTCCCTTCACTTGCTTAGTTATTAAATAATGTTTTTAATAATATACCTGTAGCAAATGGCCACTCTGTCATTAAATTGTGTTAAGAGATTTTTACATTCCAAATGTATGTGATGTCATGGAGGAATGTAAAGATGATTGGATGAACTACTAGTAGCTGAATATGATAACTGTGTCAGGTGGTGGAGAATGGTCAATCGAGGATGTTTGAAGCAGCACAAAAAATCAAGTTACGCCATTGATTACTCAAAGTGAACCCAAATACCAGCACCTGGCCTTATTTTAAGCTATCTGTGCTCACAATGTTAAACAATACTTGTATCGGCTGCTCAGTTTGAGTCGTTTTACGACCACAGGCTAGAAATTACGACACAAGAAGAACAGAAAATAGCCATTAATTTCATGAAATTTTATCAGTTTTTTTTCTTTTTTAATGTAATTAATTTACATATAGTTTATACTTATTAAATAAATACATTACTATTTTTTTAAACTATACATATTAAAATATAGATACTATATACTGTATATATATATATATATATATATATATATATATATATATATATATATATATATATATATATATATATATATATATATATATATATATATATATATATATATATATAAATTAAATCAATAAGCGCTTATCCTCAAAGGGTTCGCAGGCTTACTGGTGCCTATCCCGGCTGACTTCTGGCACTAGGCGGGGGACACCCTGAACTGGTTGTCTGCCAATTGCAGGGCACATGGAGACCGACACCCATCCACGCACCCAATCACACCTAAAGACAATTTAGTCTGTCCACTACAGCTGCTATGCATGTTTTGGAGTGAGGGAGGAAGCCGGAGTGACCAACCCACGTTGGCTCGGGGAGAACATGTAAACTCCACACAGGAAGACCAGAGCCAAGTGGTTTCGAACTCGGGTCCCTTAACTGTGAGGCGGATGTGCGAACCAGTGCTCCACCGAGCCTCCAATTGTTTAATTCATAAAATGTTGAATATGACTCCACGAAAAGAATGATTTTAAGTTAAAACTTTGATTTAATGTATTTCTATTTAGTTAATGACTATCATATTAGAAATAACCTTTAGTATTTATGTTTACTTACACATTTAATATTGTTTTCACAATAATCAAATGTACAATAAAGTTTTGAATAGATTTGCCCTCTCAATGACTATGAACTGGTTAACTTTATTAAGGGATTGATACAAAGCCAATTAGCATTTTTCATTTAATTATGAAAATTAAAGACTGTTTTTTTTAATAAAACTACCCCTTGAAAGATGAGTCACAAGCCTCTTCCTTTCCATTCGCAACTCCCCATCTTCCTTCCAGTATTAATCATGCCTGTTGCCATGGAAACTGTCCAAAGCAAGAACCACAATAACGCCTGATAGAAAATAAGACGAAATGAAGGTCCAGCTTCAACGCTGTCGGCTGTGTTCTTTTGAATAAGACCACCTTATTGGGCATGGAGTTGTGGTTTACAATACTTGGACGCCAACCAGGGCGGGGATATTGCCCACCATGACCTCCAATCGTACGCATTAATGTGTGATTAATCCTCGAAGTTAAGCAACGGCAGTCAGTCATCCTTTTATCTACTTTGCTGGCAGTCTGCAGTGTAAACTGCCAACCCACGCTCTGTGTGTGAGCGTGCATGTGCGTGCATGTGTAGGTGTGTGTGCGTGTGTGTGCGCGCGCGTGTGTGTGTGAATGCACTCTTAACCTTGACAAACTCATTCCTCATGTCCACAATCAGGCGGCCTACAGAGGAAGAAGGAGATGTTTGGATGAGCAGAAAGGCCTAATGAGTCCTGCGGACGTTTTTTTTTCTTTTCTTTTACGACGCAACTGTCAGCTCAGTTGTTAAAGCTGTGATTGAAGGTGCATGTTGCGACATTTTAACCATCGTCATGCTTGATTGTAAAGCTGTAAAGTTGGCGCGTCCATAAGGAGGGAGGAGCCATTTATTTACACATATTTGAGGAATATAACTATAACCGGTAATATATTGCAATGAAAATCAAGAGAAAGTGGCATTTAGACTTTTATGAAACGTCAGCCATGGAAAATGGTGATAGTTGTTCAACTTTAATATGGAAACAAGAGTTCAGAATATTCAAAGCGGCACTTGCAGAAGCTCTGGGTGAGCCGCTGTTGACAAGTTTGTTATTGAACAAACAAACAAACAAACACAGTAACATCTAAAAAGCAGAAGGGGGCTATTGCCTGTTTGAAAATGGCTTCAAAACTGAGATTAAGAACAGTCAGACATGTTTTCGGCCCATAGGCAAGGTACGCCCTAAACTGGTTGCCAGCCAGTTGCAGGGCACGTAAAAACTAACAACTGTTCGTACACTCAAACATACCTTAGTAGCATTTCAAGAATCCGAGACGATTACCATGCATGTTTTTCGAATGTGGAAGGACGCAAAGTACCCTGAAAAAACCCAGATAGGCACAGAGACAACATGCAAACTCCATGTAGGAAGGCCGGAGCCAAAGTCTAAGATAGTAAAGATTCACACTTACAGACTTCTGTCAAACAGAAACTCCTGACCCCCCCTCCAAAAAAGCATGCATTAAATTATCTACAACTATTTTACATTAATGATCAATCCCTTGCAACAGAACTTCAGGAACCCAGAAGCCATACACGAGCCCGCGGTAGTGCAAATGCAGGATGTTCCCGTTACTACAGAATAACTGTGTCTGCTCCTCCTTTTTCTTGTATCCAACGGCGAGATTTAAGTGACTCATTATTGTTATGAGCTTGGCGGTAATTACGAAAGATTTTAACGTTATTCATTTACGTCTTGTATATCATGGCATCCATAAGAAAAAGAACAGATGGAGAAGATGATGTGCCCGGTTCAACTCCTGATCAAAAGTCACTGTCCAGCAAGGGAGCGATGGAGATGGCATTTAAAAAATCCTTCTGTGTGCGCAAGAATCCCCAGACATTAGCGATGATCACCGGGACAGTGACTTGTAGTTAGCAACACAACTGCATGATACGCAGGCAAACATTTCCATAAAGCAAAAAATGAAGCCAACGCAACTCAAAACTCATTTTTACTTAGTCTTCTTAAATTAAATCTTGAAGGACTATTTATTTTTATGCATTGATTTAAATAAAAATAAGGTGAATACATTTTGATTTAATTATTAGTTTGGTCTTTTTTTTTCAAAATGTTATAGTTCTATCTTCAAGCACAGTCAGTTTTGTAAGTATACATTTGTGAAAAGTTTGGAATCACTGCCGTAAAAGGAAAGGAAAAGAAAAGCACAGTAATTTCTACACCATATGGCCCACCGCAATAAAGGGCACATGCTAAAACATACTGTTCTGAAAAAAAAAGGAATGTACATAATGATTGTTTTTTTGTGTACTGTTCATATTATGTCTCTTGTGCCTCTGTGTGAGGAGAAAATTGTTGTAGGATCTTTTTTATTATTATTGGAGAAACGTAAGGCTTTTTTGTGCGCCTTCTGCGCAAAATACAGGAGTCAAACACTCATTTTGGCACATGCTAATAGCACTTTCATCTTTGCTTTCTCCCTTTAAACCAGGCATGTCCAAACCCGGTCCTCGAGGGCCACCTATCCTGCATGTTTTTGATGTTTCCGTCGTCCAGTGCAGCTGATTCAAATGATCACGTTTGTTGTCAGGCTTCCGCTGAGCTTGCTGATGAGCTGATCATTTGAATCAGGTGTGGTAGGAGGACTTAAACCTCCATAACATGGCTGCTTTAAACGTTTGTCTGTCTGGCTAACCATCAGTGTGTCCCTGCTTAAAAAGTACAACCCTAACGCTAAGACACAGTGGAATCTCAAAATTTGCTGCAATTTAATTTTAGGTCTTGGTTGAAAAATAAACAAAAACGTGTTATGTGCACATGTTATGTCCACATTTAAGACCACTGGAACCTATGATTTTCCAAGTATAGCTTCTTCAGGTATTCTCATTGATGAATGTCAAACCTTTGCATTATCACAAACCACTGATATCAACACAAACAGAGGTATTAATTTTGTTGTTTATTTGAATCGATCTGTATACCGCCGTTATGTGGGTGGGAGGGTGGGAGTGCGTGTGTGTGTGTCTCCAGTTGACATTCCCATTCTTAATCAAACATATATTAGATTTATTAAGGAGTCATTTCAGCTTGAGTGTGTGCATTCATATTCACGCCTACACACACATATACACACACACACACACACACACACACACACACACACACACTGATAGTGGCGGTCGAGGCTGAGAAGTTGGAAAGTTATCAGTGGAAGGGGTTGTAGTGCTTTCATAGGATAGGGGGAGCGAGGAGCGTGATAAAGTGAGAGATATCGTTCCCACACAGGCGCATATTCCCCACTAAACTAATATTAGTCCATCTCGCTGCAGTTTATATGCAATACAGTGTCTTTTATTTAGCCAAACCCATACCCCCCCCTTCCCTGGCAAGCTTGGTGTGTGCGTGTGTAAAAGGAAAAGAAAGGTCTGGTTCCTCCGATAGGGAGGAAGAAAAACAGCCTGCTTGTCAGACGAGATGCTCGGCTTGCTCCTTCAAGAGCAGTACAAAGAGCAAGAAATATGAAAGCCTCGCCTATCATGTTCCTTTTTGTTAGTCTCGGTAAAAGCACCATCGCTGTTATAAACTAATTACCTTGACTATCTTCTGCTTTTGTTGTTCAGCATCAGAAACATTGTGTTTTAAGCTGTTTATGTTTTTGATCTCAGTTGTCATAGCTTTAGCCTCCAGCCAATTGCTGGTAATTGGGTGAGCAGGTCATTTCCCACAAACGAGAAGCAACAATGTACAAATGCCTACCTGTACTCATTTTACATGGTCGGCACAAATGTTTTGCCGAACAATACTGTTTTCTGAGGCAGCAAAGCTTCGGAGGTCAAATTTTTGGTTGTGCATTGCAGTCGTGTGCAAATAAATAGACTTGCCATAAAAGGGAGAATGCCAGCTTGAGGTTGAAGCAAGACGACGACATATTTTGAAGCAAGTTTGGAGGAAATGTCAATCATGAGGACAAAAAAATACTCCCAAGAAACCATGCTTGAAAACACACAAGGCATTCTATTCATCCTGTTTCGTCTTCCATCTTCTGCAGTTTTTTTTTTCAGTGTTTCAGCTCCTTTGAAAACAATATTTACTGTAAGTATTCTTATTTCTGTTTCATGGATTTGCAATACATTCTGAAATGAGAGCCACCCACGCTATGACCCTTTGCCACAGGGCACACGTCGTTTAACATGTATTACATACACTGTTATATACTTATTTTTTCCAATGGCAACTGATTTTTACAGCAAGGACCTTGGAAATCCAACATCTCAAGTTGCACGTTTGTTTCCAAGCAACACTGACTATACATCCTCCATGTGAAACCCTAACCCTATAGTACAATAATTGAGCATAGCTATACTTATAACAACTAATCATGGCCATGCTTACTGAATTCCTTGTTGCCAATTCAAAGCAAAATCAGAGGATGCATTTTTACGGCAAAAAGGGGTAAAAAAGTCTACAACACACTACTGCGTCATTTTTTTTGGAGTCATGACCACTTAATATGGGAACCCCTCAAATGGTGATGCATTTGGCCTGAAAATATTTTGCTCAGCCCCATCTCTTAAAAAAAAATCATGCATGAATTGGCCATTGGCATAATCTGCCAGTCGTTTTTTGCATTCAAAATGAGGGCCTTTAATCTTTAAAACATACTTGTTTTTACAAATCCAATAGATATTCATCCATATTTATTTCATAACAGCAACGATCACAGTGTTTACTTGTCATCTGCTTTACTTGGGATTGGCACAGTAATGTGAATGCTGATTTGGATAATCATCAACCATTCATCCCATGTGAACTACCATCACCAAAAAAAAAAAAAAAAACATATTCAATAGTCTATACTGCGAATCCAAAACAAGCACAACCCAAGCAGCAGAGGAAAATCTGGATATTATAGTGACAAGAAGCTCTAAAATCCTCAAGAAACGCCACTGAATTTTAAAGCACCGCACAGGAGACAGAATGGAGTTTTTAAGCACGCTCAACATTTATTATTGACGGAATCTATTTAGCACTTTGAAGACAGGCAAAATAATCCAACAGTCAATTCTAGTGTAAACCAGTTGAGTGATTCAAGTTTCAGCCTGAATATTGCAGCACTAATTGACGTTTCTGTCACATCATTCTGCACAAGTGGATTTAACAAGGCAATTTGTACTGGACCATCAATTCCAAAAGACCATGCAGAAGTCAAATGATGTTTGAGGTGCCAAATGGGTTTTTGTCAGGGTTGGTTCAAAGTCGCAAACACTCACCAAACATTCTTAAGACATATGAACTTGCATCTTGCTACCTTCACCAATACTTAGAAAGGCAAGCCGGCTCCCACCTACCCAAACTCAGAACTCTCACCTATAGTTCACAACACAATCAGTTCATTAGCTAGATCTAGTAACTATCAGAGGCAAACAAAATGAAAAAGACTGTTTGGGAAAGTGCATGCTTTGGCAAATATGGTCACAATTGTTTTGTACTTTCTAATGTGTCTTTATGTGCACACCGGGGAAGTGTCGGGTCTTCCTCAGGGCCACACTCTGATCTGTGAAGGTCAAGCCAGCCTTGGGGATATGACACAGATTATACAAGACTGGACTAAACCGTACTCCGGCAGTTTTTTCTGTGATTTTTTGCGAAAGGGTATTTTTAAGACAAGGGCATAGAAAGAGAGGAAGCACAAAGTGAGGTTAAAAAGCTAAAAGGGAACATCCACACATCCTGACACTGGCACACAAGCTGATATTGACTCGCCACCTCAGGGGCCTGCGCTATGTCATCAATATTAAATGCTTCTGCTGACAATAGCCGGTATTTTTGCAAATCAAAGCTGGCATCTAATGGCCGCAAGGTGTGAGAAGGTGATCTCTTCGATACCGTGATTCGAACACGGTGGTGGAGCTGAATCGTACGTCAACATTCCATTTCCAGTTTATACGCTTTACAAATTGCACCCCCTGCTATCTACCCGCTCTTCTCACCAGTCGCCACTCCACAATAAGCTCACAGGGAATACTAATGTCTCTGCATCAAAGCCAAACAAATGAGGAGAGTGAGGGGAACTAGAGGGAAGGGGCCACTAAGAGAAACAAGTGAAACCGTGAAGACAGCCAAGAAGAAAGGAAGATGAACAAGCCATCATTCACTTTGCTTTTCAATCACCACCTCATGAAGAAAGAATCATGGAAATTAGTTGTTTCCTTGAATCGATCAATCATCAAAAACCCAGGTAACATAAATCCATCCATTTTCTGACACTTCTCATTGAGGTCGCAGAAGAGCTGTAGCAAATGTGTAGGTCGTCAATTGGTCAATCACACAGACAGACAGACAGACAGACAGACAGACAGACAGATAGATAGATAGATAGATAGATAGATAGATAGATAGATAGATAGATAGATAGATAGATAGATAGATAGATAGATAGATAGATAGATAGATAGATAGATAGAGACAATGATTATGACAAAGGTACCAAATACATGACGATAGCATCTCCATAGCGGAAAATAGGGGAAGTCAATTATAGTTTTACTAACTTAAATGTTGTGCGTCATTTAACTTTAAAATTGCTGCTGGTGTTTATAATTCTGAAAATTCCGAGATGTTCACCTGTCCAGTTCTGTTCCAAGACAAACAAGATGTTTTTCTATAATTGTCAGGAAGAATCAACATTCCACATTGTTTGCTGTTCACATATGAATACTGACAGCCCCAAACATGCACGCGCACGCACGCACGCACACACACACACACACACCACACACACACACACACACTTTACTATCATGTCATTGATTCTGGCAGGGTGGGCCAATGCCCCGTGGCCCCTGCCAGGCATTCTCCCATCGTGAGCGCCGTGCATATGAGGGAGCTCGCCGATGCATATCAGTCAAGGGCTGTATTTCTCTGGAGAGCACTCAAAGTAGAATGAATAAAAGAATAAAGCTGTCAAAATGTCTCCCCCGAACACCTTCTTAGCTTTATACTTGCAAATGCAAATCCTCTGTAATGTCTGGGTAAGGTAATGGTCAAACACAGGGGAAACCGTTTGAAATGCCTCCCTTTTCAAATTCTGAAAAGATACCTATTGGTTCCATTTCCTTATTGGATTAGGCCAACATATGTGAGGCAGATGAATGAAAACCTGAAGGATACTGAAAATATTTTTAGATTAAAATAAATGACCTGAGGCAGAAATACACCTGATCCCAGGGTTATTCGACTCGATGCCACAGACCGTCCACCGAAGCATCCTACCAGAGATGTTCAGACCCTCAGGGTGAAAACAAAACAAAACAAACATCAGAGAAATATTTGCCATTGGAGGCCGATATTGCTCAAATCATGCAGTCGTTTCGCCTAGATTCTTGCAGGAGTTTTATAAAATGTAACTATCTGTGAGACCACGCAGATGTCACAGTATGATTTGGATTGGATGTTTGCGTCAGGGATTGGGGGGACAAAGTAGGAAGAAGAGCTTGTTGGTTGTTTGCGGGATGAAAGCTTGTGCAAACACGAGTTGATTGCCACCCCTGCCGATTTGCTGCACTGACCGATCACCTGTTGATTTCATTGCGGTATCCATTTTGCTAAAGGGATTAATGGACTTCTGCCTGCTATTGTACAGCAGTATAGTCAATGAATGGAATAGTTGATTGGTCCACGTAGAAGTTGGGTTTCTGTACATTGCCAAACTCCAGGGTCAATCTTGGACCTGGCTTTGTTATTAATTGCGGAGCTAAATGGCAGGTGACAGTAGACTGTATTGTACTGGTCCCACGCAGCTCAACCCAACGCAGTTGCCTAAATTAATAATACAAAAAAAAACTTAAAAATTGCTTTGCTTTAGCTTGTTGCACCCCATTTTACATTTTGAATCGTCACTTTATGCCATGCTCCACTCACCTTAGATCGTGTAGGAAAAATTTAAATGTCATCATGAAGAGATGGAACTGGTCGAGGATACCTGTTTCCGATTGGTAATTTGGATCAACACCCGCAGAAGTTTGGGGACTGGAACTCATACTGTCACATTCAATGTTCCTAATGTCGCTTTACGCAGCCTTCCAGTGCCCGTGCCTAGCTACAGTTCTTAGTTCCCTTGTGTTTTTGCCTGAGGCTTTCTGTTGTTACGTTTCTCATGTTGTTCCTGCCTTTTGTGCTAATGATTTAAGTTCTTACTTTGTGTTTTTCGACAACGTCCTCCTGCTGGTTCCTCCCCCGTTCACAATTTTTTACATGCACTTATGCATTGTCTCTTTTATTTGCACTTTGAGTCACTTGTTGAATTTGTGTTCTTGCTTCACGTGTTGCATGCACCTTTTGTTAGAATTAAAGTTTTTGTACACGTCAGAGTGGTCTTCAGTGAGTTGCGGGGTTCCAACTCAGTCTGTCCTGGTCACAATCGTGACACATAGGCATTGGATTCCTTGAACCGAAATGAAGGACTTTGATTCTGGAAATGGGTTTGTGGCAGTTTTCTGAGCATTTTGTTATGATGCTTCCACTTTGCGGCACGATAAGAGTAAAGGGCTGACTCCTTTTTTTTTCTTCAACATATACATTTTGGTGGATGTCCAGTCTGGGAAAAACAACAAATACATTGATCTCTGGAAAGCAACAAACTGCCCATGGCTGGCATGGAAAAGGAGTACAGAACATTCTGACAGAATTTCTGGAATCCAAATTGATATTTGTACATGTGAAACCCAGAGGATAGTGAGAAACGCAATTTCGATTCCTTTCTATGCTAAGCACATGTGAAGAAATTGACAAAATTGACTTTGATATTTTCAAAAATATGACTTCACTTACGAACAGAGTGCGCATCACAAGGAGTTGGAGTTTGAGGGCTGGAATATGCCTTTTTCAGACCAAAATGGCTGACTCCATCTTCAATTACAGATATGGGTATGGGGACTTCTTTGTGCATCTTTTCAAGATATATGTGCACACATGTCAATTAATGAGACTGCTCCAAACTAAGTTTTGACCCAATAATAAACAATAATTTACCTGAGGGTGTTGACACAGATCCCAGAGAAGCAATTTTAGCATACAATGTCTGGTGTCATTTTTATCTTTCTGTGAAGGTTTTTGTTTTCTTTTGTCAGCGGGAGGCATGGTTATTCATAATTTTGCATGTGTGTGAGCAGATTGTGAAAGGCACAGGGAGAGTGGGTGTGGGTGCATGCTAACAGATGGCGCGAGAGAAGAGGAGGTTTAGGTTTTTTTTTTTTTTTGCACTCCTTAAAAGAGTAAGTAGGGAGATGTGTGACTCTATAATTCATTCCCCAAGACTGAATATTTCACAAACACACTCAGAGTTGTTAAAGCCTTTATCATAAAAAAAAAAGAAGGAACCAATTGTGTTATAAAATTTGAAATCTATGTTACAAGATTTTTTGCATGTCTTGCTGACCATGAAGCAGTGCTCAATTTCATATATAATTTAAAACATAACAGACTGGTCATGAAGATAACTCCATCAGGTTATCCACTATTCACTTCTAAGCATGGGTAATGGAGACTTTGTTTTGGTCATTCTGCTTTGGGAGACATTTCCTCCAACTTTTGAGTCAACTGCTTGAACAAATACCTGGGGGTGACTTTTTATTTTGACGGTTTATTTTTGTTTAGATTTGGGGTATCTCCAAAAACATATATTTTTCGCCAGTATTCCTTTTCTTTTTTTTTAAATTATATGTTAAAATCACAAATCTTTAACATGTGCATTGGCTGCATAATTAACTACTTGTTGTTATTGATCTTTTTCTTTTGTGCATTTGTGTTCTGTTTTTCAGTTAGTATATATTAACACATGCATGCCCGCACTCAGTTTAACAAGGTGGTGGTAATGCACCAAAAGCTGTCACAGACCACCTAAAAAGATATCATTACTGCCAGTGGCCACCTTCTTTCTTGTTAAAGAATGTAGCGCACCCACGACTAAGAAGAGCAAAAGAACTACAAGAGAAAGAGGTCCACAGTCCCTAAAATGAATTGCATTGGATAGGATTCAGCTACAACAAAAGGGTTTACTTATTTCGAGCAGTAAAAAGAGCAATAACCAACAAGCATTCAACTTTTGGCCAACATACAGTATGAATGGACCAACAACAATTCCAATTACTCTCTATCATAAGGAGTGAAGCCACCGGCGGCCATATGCTGACAAAATCAGACGTTTTTTTTTCTTTCTTTTTTTCACAGAAAACACTAATCAATTTGTGTTTTATGCAAGGATCAATTCATCAAGTCATTTGGTGGATCTGAACATCGGCAGCATAAGACAGTAATCGCTGGCTTTCCTAATTGCTCCAGCGGGTAAGTGGCACTTTTATTATTTGAATTCAAGATGGTACCTTGGCCAAAATGTGACAATGGATTCTAGTTAAAGTAAGCCATTTTAAACTAGCGCAAAGAGAAAAGCTTCAGGTAGTGGAAGTTTTACCTAACCAGGACTTGCAGCTTGGTGCGCCTTAAACGGTGTGTCTCAGTGTATTTGTGTGCATTTGTGTGTGCGTTTCGAGTTGAACCATGAGCCGCTAACATTAATACAGCTCATTTTTACTGTTACAACAACGCTCTGAGTTTTTAAAGTGGATTTGTACACGAGAGAGCGCATTCCCTATCTTGGGTGGTTTGTGTCAAATACCCCCTGCTTCCCACACGAAGAAAAATAAATCAAATTCACCTTATATTCTAGAGCAACTTACATTATTGTTTTTCCTTTATGACACATTTTCTACTGGTCACTTAATCATCAAGTGATAGCAAGGAGTGATGTACAGCAATAGTGCATAAAATACAGTAATAGCAGAGGGTGAAGCCATGGTTTGACCATTTCTACGGCGCGTGTATCTCTCTCCTCGGGGAGTGTTCACAACTGTCACTGTTCAACCAGTTGCATGGTTTTGAGTGTCATTGCTTGAAGACATCCATACGCATGCACATACACACACATCCACACATACAGACAGACACACCAACACACAAAACACATACACACACGTTGAGAATTACACCCAGAATAACATGAAGCATACATGGAGGTCCAATGCGGACTGTGGTGGTCATTGACTGGTGACACTCAAGAGTCCTTGTGTCCCTCCAGAGGAATGATGCAGAGTGACACTCAGTGTCCACTCCTGACACCCAGCTTGACATTACACAGTGACGGGGTGGCAAAAAACAACACACTTTGTCCCTTACAGCCTCTTTTTTTCATCACTTTTCACCTCTGAGCTGGCACATTTTCTCCAATGTCATTTTCTGCTGGTCTTTTTGACGTTTTCAACCACAATGTGCAATTGAGAACAATAATAAAGTATACATACTCTATTTGAATCTAATCCTCCTCTGTCTGTATGCTGAAATCATGTACTTGACACATTAATAAATGACTAGATGAATGACTGACAATTTATAGTTAATCCCTCTCTGTATGTGTGGATAAGTGTGCATGGATGAATTAAAAGAGTTCCGTATACACATGTTCATGAATTGCTACATGCACATAAACAAATGATAATGCAACAATGCACGGCGATGAATGGATGATGCAAAAACATCGATGGATGTTTGGACACACGCAGAGATGAATGAATGCAAATAAATTCATGCCAGGGGTCAAATGAATGAACGCATGAACGAATGAACACATGCAGACATCAATACATACATTCATTTACATATATATTGATTAATGAAAGAAAGGAAAAGTGGATGGATGGATGGATGGATGGATGGATGGATGGATGGATGGATGGATGGATGGATGGATGGATGGCAGGGAATTGGAGCTTTGGAGGGCCCCGCTCCAACGGAAGCTCTGGGCCCGCACCCCTTTCCTTCTCCACTCTGCACGCCCCTGGTCAGAGTTTTGCCTCGAACGGGCATGGCTTTACTGTGAAGTTCCACCCTAATTTCACTCTGAAGGGACATGCTGGGACAACTCTTGAGTCCACTTTTCCAAGTTTTATTTTCAATTTACAAATTTGTTGGCTTCACGTGGATCATCATTAGGTTGATAACCTTTAAAGCACAGGAAGCAAATACATTTCAAATTTCAAACAGTTTCTAGAAATAAAATCAATGAATTAACCATTCAAAATTAAATGAATTCAATCAATCATTAAATCAAAGAATAACTGTCATTCATAGGAAATGCCCACATCAAAAAAAAAATCAAATATTACAAGATAACAAACGTAACAAACAAATCAGTCGCCTAAAGCAGCCCTTTCTCTTGTCTGTTTTAAACAAACATTTACACCTACCAAACTAGATCAACAAAAGAAAGCAGTGCAGGAACTAACGTCTCTAAATTAAGCAACATAAAACAAAAAACGTTCACCAACCATTGGTGTCTTCAGGGCAAAACTCCTGGGTGAAGCTTGCATGTAATTCTTTTGCAAATGTTGCAATCTTTTGCAGATTGAGCCACCTTTCCTGCCCAGGTGCTCTAATAAGCAACCATTTTGTTGGAGGACTCTGGGAGACGCAGTCTTTATGGTACTGGCACCATTTTTAATTCCAGCGCCTCAGTTTTAACTCAGCATTTACAGTACCTCAATCACTTCTGGGGTTTTTTTTTCATTTACGCAGCGGCACATTCGTACCTTGTTGTAATTTATGAACTGGGGCATTTGTATGCCAGACACCTGTGTACTTTGGTGAATAACAGCATAAATACGCAGACAAATGGATGGTAGGCCAACAGATGCATAAATGGATGGGCAGACTGATAAATGCTTGGGTGTACGATGATTGCGTAAGTAAAGTGAGAGTCTGAAGCAGAGAATCTGAAAGGATCTTGCCATCTCTCTGGATTAACAACAACAATTAAAAAAGTTTTAGCTGAGACAGAGGAGGCCTGACCTTCAAATTGTTGAATAAATAAATACTTGAAGATGTTGTCTTCTTGCAGCTCCACTGATGTGCATTTAAACTCATCAAGCAGGTCTGGCGGACCGGCATAATGAATGTGCCTTACGTGAGCGAACTTTCTTCCTCTTTTTCTTGGTCATACTTCAGACAGGCCACTGAAAATATTGCACATGTGCATGTGTAAGACTTATGAAAAGTAGTCTGACAGATAGAAATCTTGGCGTAGGGGGTCTTATGTCAAGGTTTCATTTTAAATTTTAAAGACAGTGTTAGTTTTCAATCCTGGTTAAGGTGCAAGAGAAACTTTAGATTACAAATAAGGGCTTCAAGATAGAGTTATGGATCCAAGAAAAAAATGTTCACGCCAGAGTTAAAAATCAAGCAAGAGTTTTCAAAGAGGGTTATACATAGGGCCAGGGTTTCAAGCAAAGTTCACAGCGTGGTTTCGACAGAGTTGGAACAATGCGTTACAAAAGTAATGTAATTACTGTAGCATTTGAACTGTTCTCTCAACATGTGTCTCTTGTGTTGTGTTGCCTATAAGGATACTCTGCCCACAAGGCTTTCTTTTCTTGCTTTATGGAGCTCTAATAACATTTATATATGTGTGGTAAATGCGACAATAAGAAAAATAAAACAATTACTACTTACGACCATAAAAAAATGCTAAATTTAGCAGTAGGCTAATACCCGAATACAGCAATGAAACACTCAATGAACTTACAACCTTTGAAACACTCAAAAAATAGCTCCCCTTTATGTAGTGCTTGTACAGAAATACTTACGGAAAATACTTCCTCTAAGTTCTAACGTTTGCAGTCCACAAAAGCATAACACGCAGATTTCACATACATTCGTTTGCTGTCTTTTTTTCTAGCTCCACCCAGGCGCAAACCTCAAAGATTGCCTCTAACATGAGAGCACTAATTCTGCTCTGCTGCTCCCTCGACTAGTTACAAAGGATCCCCGTCAAGGATGTCTCACTTGTATCACTTTAACTGTAGCTTTAAACTCCTTTCTTGTTTATGAACGTATTAATATTTTTTTAAATGTTAATAAACTGTACTTAGACGGATGACTTTGAACCAGAAGGCTAGACAGTATTACTTTTTGCTGTAACTCGGTAGTGTAATATACTGTATTACACACACAAAAAAATTATAAAGTAATATTGTACTTATTCCAAATGAGAGTAACGCAATGACAGTGCATGTTTAGCCTGGAAGTGGTGCCCCCCCCCCAAAAAAAAGATTTTGGGTTTCAAACTAATCCTAAAAGTTTCAAGTAATGGATTGATTGTCAAACTAGATTTTAATATAATAGTTAGGATTTCAAAAGTCAAATTAAGGGTTCAAGTCTGGGTTAGGAATTCAAGAAAAGGTCAGGGTTAAAAATTCTAATTCCTATCTGAGGGGGACGGATCCTGACTGAGGTAGGGAGGAAATTCTCATGTCTTCCTCACAGTGAAAGATTCAAGCAGTCTTTCTGTGATGTTTTTATTTGTAAGTACTGGTGATCCCTGCTTGCTTTGATTTGGTTTATGTTATTAAGGCTCATTTACATACACACACACACACACACACACAAATAAGATGCACGATGTTTAGCATGACATTGAACATTTGCTTTGATCCCTCTGTTAGCAGGGGGTGAGAGTGCTGTTTTTCCCACTGCCAGTGCAATTACGCATGCAGCGGTATCTCCGTTAGGCACGAGTAGATTAGCAAGCAGGTACAAAGAAATGTTAGCAGGCTACTCAAGGTGTATGTTAACGTCTGCAAGTAAAGACGGCTTCCATTCCAACCGTCGGCACAAATAGCTCATCGGCATGTCTGCTCATCGTTGGAATGTCTCCACGACGAGCGGAGCTGAATTAATCAAGATGACATCCGCTCCTCAATCTTGGCCATCTACCACCAGATTTCTCCCCCAAATAGACTTCCTTTGTTGCCGCGGACCTCATTCATCACGGTGACAATCCTCGCCCTATGCTGTCCCGAGTTATTGCTCTGGTCTATAATGTATAAAATAGGTGAAAAAATATGTTGTGTACACATATTGTGTAATAGTTGCACAATTGGGAGGGTTTTTTTTCTTTTAGGACCAGGGATCTCACTGCACAGCCAGTTATAAATGTCCAATTGTGATGATAAATTGCGAAATGCTAAATAAAAATTTGCTAAGCTAACTGCACACAACAAGGGTTCTGGCTTACCCTTTGATAGAAAGCGGTGTTTCCCAAATTTTGTCAGCGACAAAGTCATGGAAAAGTTTTGAAAGTAACACAACAATGGTCCTAGCTTGCCCAGGAATTCCCAAAGGGTCATGGGTTCAATTCCAGCTCGTCCCAGCTATCCTGTGCGGAGTTTGCATATTCTGCCCGTAGTCGTGTGTTTTTTTCTCCGGGCACTCCAGTCTCTTCCCTCATTCCAAAAACATGCATTGTGGGTGTATTGGACACTCTAAATTGTCCCTATGTGTCCTGCACAATTGGCAGGAAACCAGTTCAGGGTGTCCCCCACCAACTACCCAAAGAAAGCTGGGATAGGCACCAGCAAGCCAGCGACCCTAGTGAGGAAAGCGGCTATAGAAAATGAAATGAAATCTCAAATATTCCAAAGTGAATCTTTAGAAAGCTGGTTGCGTAGCGTGTGTGTGTGATTAATGTGAAATACGTGACGATTTGCAAGTTAGTGCAGCATTGACAGCACAGTATCAGCTACTTGATTGCTACGTAGAAACTTTTTTTCTTTCCTTCAGACAGATATTGCCGCAAAGTGAGGAATAAATGTGCTGTATCAGAAAACATTGGCTCTACTACATTGCAGAAAAGTGAAACATTTCCGGATCCACTGTAAAGTGCACAACAAGCTCACCCCCAACCCCTTGCGCGAAAATGTAAGCAAGCTAAGTGCCGGCAGTTAACACCAGGCGACCGAAAGCCTACCGAATGAGCAGAGCGACGTGATTTTTTGCGTTCGGTGTGAACATAGCAAAACGCACGCACACTGACCACCAAGTTTTCATTTTCTAATTGTTGTTGATGCCGTAAAGCAGGAAAAATGCTGTAAAGAGGGGACGAAAAAATTAAGTATTCCACTTCGTAACGTGAAAAAAGCGTAAGCCAGAAACATCGTAACCCGAGTGTCCACTGTATTTCTGTATTATTATTATTATTATTATTATTATTATTATTATTATTATTATCAAAATGTAGAGCATATTTGCTTACAAAGCACCAATTACAAGCAAAGGTACTCTCTTTTTTCCTTAAAAATGTAGGATTGTTCAAATGAACTCAAATTAACCGCCATATATATACCTTTTTTCAAAGAAAATGTGGCCTATTTAGAATCAGTTATCCTTTGAAAATTGTCAGCAATAAATAGCAAAACCATTTTTTCTTCCTTGAAGTATATAAAATGTTTTTTGACAATACATAACGTTTTCACGAAAGATGTAGTTATTTTCTTAATTTTTCAATTTTATGGCATACAAAGTTTTTTTTCATCTTTTCTTTCAAAACACACTTCTCTCAAATATGTATGTTTAAACAAACATTCTAAAAAGTATTTAACTAAAAAATTGGCATTTTCTTTGGAAAGAGTTCACACATCTTTTTGCACAGTACAACTTTTTCTTCTTGAACATTGACCCATCAGGACCCCATTATTCTACACAAATAGGCAAATGACTTTTGTTTTTTTTCTTGTTTGGATGTCAAAATTGAAGAATCAATTTGAGAAGTCTATGAAACTTGCAATCCTTGCAATCTCAATCCTATTGCTTTTGTGCCAAGTAGTTCTGATGGTGACTGTCATTTGTTTTGTCTCACAAGACGCATTGTGGTGCTGTGGATCCTGAGTCACTTTTGTAGCCAGTCATTCAAAGCGGCGTGAGTGACAAACGGGCTGTGATCACACAAAGTTCGACACAAAACGGAAACAGATGGATGCATCCTGCCGAGTTGAACAAGCTGATCGTCTCTTTGAACACTTCACTGCGGCTGACCCCGACAGACGTTCTGAATATTGCGACTCCTTTGTGTTCATTAGTGGCAACAGCACAGCAACTGATGATGAATTTGTCAGTCGTCACCACACATGAATCCCTGTAATAACGCTCAACCGGATTAGGAATTTTGACATTTGTATACAAAGACAGTGCTTAACAAATGTATTAAAGAAGAACCCAACTGCTTTGGGAATTAAGGTTCTGGAATAGTCGAACATGAACAAGAGCGTTATTTTCTTTTCTTAAATAAAGTGATGTGAATTTCAATGAAGGAATGAAAAAAAAAATAATAATAATAATATATATATATATATATATATATATATATATATATATATATATATATATATATATATATATATATATATATATATATATATATATATATATATATATATATATATTAAAATGCCCAGTTTTCAGATTTGATAAAGCAAAAGTTCCTCTGTTTAATGTAACTGTAATTAAAAACAAGCTTAAAAAAATCCTTTCACATCTATATTCACCTTGCTTTACTTGGAGGGAAGCATTTGTTTGTGATCCAGTATTCTTGTCAGCCATGATGAATCAGAGAAGGACATATCAGAAGCAGATACCAAAGTCGGTGGTAAGAAAGAATTAAAACAAGAAACATAAAAGACTGTGTGTGAGGGCATGAAAAAGGTTTGCTCCAAAGCCATGGGCGGATTTTTGACGACAGCTGCCTGGCAATTTGTTTCATTGGGCTCACAATCTGCCTGCTCTTCTCAAATGGCGTTTGTGAACGCAGCTCTATTAATGTTCGAGCCTGAGGGGATGAAGCAGCAACTATTTTCTATGCATCTATGTTTTCTGCTTTGTAATGAGATGGTAATGTGTTTTTGCGTGTGTGTGTGCCCGCATGTTCCTGTATGGCTATACTTGTGTGAACCTTTTTGAATTCTCGACAGACATAGTGAGGGCAATTTGTGAAATTGAAGACACCTGAGCCGGTCCTCTCTTGTTCAGACCTGTTCTTGAGGGTCAAGACTTGATTTTAGAGAATCGGTTTGAATTGGGTTAGGATTGAGGTTAGGATAAGGGTTAGGGGTTAGGAAATACATTGTCAATGAATAGCCTCACAAATATAGCATAAGGACATGTGTATGTACAAAAAGGTTTAAGACAAAAAGATAAACAGAATCAAGACAGAGACATAGTCTCCCCAACGTGTCCTGAATGGCTCCTGGGGCCTCCTCGCAGTGGGACATGCTCCAAACCCCTCCCCAGGGAATCATCCGGGAGGTATCCCAACCACATGCCCGAACCATCTCAACTGGCCCCTCTCAATGCGGAGGAGCAGTGGCTCAACGCTGAGCCCCTCTCGGTGGACTCTCTAAGAGTGAGCCCGGACATCATGCGGAGGAAACTTATTTCAGCCACTTGTACTGTATCTTGGATTTTGTTCTTTTGGCCAGGACCCACAGCCCGAGACCATAGGTGAGGGCGGGAATTTAGATCGACCGGTAAATAGAGTGCTTCGCCTTTTGGCTTAGGTGTTTGTCTACTATGACAAATAATAGAAGACGGTGCTCGCTGCTGCCTGTTGATCTCCTGTTGTATCCTACCCTCAGTTGGGAAGAAGAATCCAAGATACTTAAACGGGGCATGACCGCATCGCTGAACCGGAAAGGGAACTCCAGCCCTTTCAGACTGAGAACCAAGCAACCAGTTCAGGGGTGTCCTACTGCCCGAGGTCAGCTGGGTTAGGCACCAGTAAGCCTGTGACACTCGTGAGGATTGGCGGCTCTAGAAAATGGATGGATGGAAAGTTTTATGTTGTTGACCAAATTGCTAATGTTAAGCGATTCAACAAGTCTATAACAAATTCAAGCTACCCACAAGGTAGCTTTACCTGATAGAAATAATCAGTGTGTGAGTTAGCCCAGTCATAGTTTTCCAACAATAAGTATAATTGGACTTGGAGGGGTGCTCTCCAAGTGATTGAATGTATGTCACAGTGACAACAAGCTTACGGCATGACGAGTACGAGTCCGTCATCCTATTAGGAAGATTACAGCAGCATTGTATTGCTTTTGTGCTCAGATTTTCATTGCTGATTCAATCGGCATCCTCACCGATTAACATGCTTCATCAGCAAGAGTACCACACTGGAATTCTAAGGAACGTGTGAGTCCACGTCTGACTGTTGTCAATATTTCTGGGGAATCAAAAGTTCTTGAGAATAAAGTTGTGTTTTTCAAGCCAAGAAAAAATGTTATCTTTACTTTGGGGCGGCATGGCTCGGTGGTAGAGTCTCCCAGCCGAGAGGCTGTGGGTTCGATCTCCCGACCATCGTGACCATGTTGAAGTGTCCTTGGGCAAGACACTGAATGGCTAAATGACAAGTTAGTTTAAAGCCCTTGGAGTAACAAATGTAGAAAAAGCGTTATATAAGTAAAAGTCCAATTAAGATTTACAAAAACTCGATAAAATGTTTGATAGCATTGCATACTCCCAACAAACCCCTATCAACTAATGTTGTTGGGACCTTTCAAGTTTAAATATGGAGACCAGTAGTGCTAGTCTCCTTCATATGTCTGTCACGGTACCACTCTATTATCACTAAGAGTTGTGACTTTCAAGAATAACTGTTATTGCACCTGTTATCCTCAAACAAACCCTTTCGCGTGTCAAAAGGATTAAGTAGGATTAATTCCTTGGTCAATATGTTAGTTCTGAATAAAATATATACTGTATATGCAGTATATGTATTTGTGAGACAATTCAGCTCAACTTAAAAAAAATTAGATATAAAAATGTATTTTGAAATATATTGTGCACCCCTGTTTTGAAAACTGATCCAAGGACATTTGGTACTCACATTCCTTGGTCTCCACCCTCATCTTCCCCTTTCCACCTCGGCTTATCAGCGAGGGTGCAGGCAAGGAGGCCACCCGCCGAGCGGTGCCTGTGGGTCCCCACCCGCCTACCTGCCTCCTTCCCCTCTCCTCGTCCCTCCGGGTCAAACACAGTTGGGGATCAGATTTAACGACTGCGATTGCTGCATCATGCCGAAAAGACACTAGCTTGCACATGAACAGTAATTGTAATGCTTGATCCAAGGTAAAAGTGCCGGTGTAGAATTAGCCCAACGCACGCTAACAAAGAAATTGTACAGGAACTGTTTTAGTCTTATTTCTTCCACAATTTGCTGGCTAGTCTTGCTTATAGCTTAATCTTGCGTTCACACTGAACGCAATGGAGGCGTAAAAGCGGACAGTTTAGGATTGTAGTCAAAGTAGTTCATGCGTCAGGGCGCAATAGAGCATAGGGCGATGCGATGGACGCGATGGAGCACAGCGCGTAATTACACGTGTTTTAACTTTTAAAGTTTCAACTTTTATCACACGTGGCTACAGCCAATTAGCTTCGGGAACATTCAACATCTCACACAGGGGGCAGGAATGGTAAATGGACATTCACATATAGCGCTTTTCTACCTTGGATACTCAAAGCGCTTTACACTAACTAATCATTTACCTACTGATGACACAGCATCTGGAGCAACTGGGGGTTAAGTGTCTTGCTCAAGGACACTTCGACATGGTCTTGATGGTCGGGGGATCGAAGCCTCTCAGCTGGGAGACTACCACTTTGCCACCGAGCCATGCCGCACCAGTGAATGAATCATGGCGGCCGGTTTGCAGTCACCTGAAGCGACCCAACACGGCCAGCTGAGCTTTCGATACAAAAACAGAGCAAAGCAAGAGCGCTCGCCTGGCTTGGAGAATGGAGAATTTGAGATAACTGGTATGTGCAGCGCTTGCTTCCCTTTTTAACAGCTATTAAACCATAATTACTGTTGCAAGATAACGAAAGTGCAGCATTGACTGCACAGTATTTAGCACAGTGTCAGCCACTTGATTGCGACGTTGAAACTTTATTTCTTTATTTAAAGCGAGGGACACGCAACATAAAAAAGAAGGTTAAGGTGCTGTAGGAGAATATATTGGCTCTGCTACATCCCAGAGAAATGAAAGTTCTCAGCAATGCTCTCCTTTCCAGATCCACTGTAAAATGCACAGCAAACTCACTGCCCTCGCACGAAAAAAAGTGACATCACAAAAGTGATCATCTGGACCCTGCGACAAAACGCCTCGCGAAGAGCGCAAATGACACACTTTGTCCGTGTGAACGCAGCATAAGAATGCATCTTCTCTAGATGCTCCAATTTAAAGACTAGCCTAGTGCTAGCGTCGCCTAAATGCCTCTTTCTTATCAACAACAAGGCTACGTGGATCATTTTTTCGGCCGACTTTGACGCATTATGAAAAGACAGATTGAGTTGTCTCCTTCAGCCTTTTAACAATCCAGCATGGATGTTGGCAGGTGGGGGAAGAAACAGCCAAAGTCAATATTCCACGCTCTGATCCCACAGCAGTTGTCACTTTGGTAAAGAAAGATTGGGATAATATCCCAAGTAAGAAGATAAGCAAATCATCTCAGAAGAACTCCATTTCAAACAAAATAGATGGGTTCAAAGACGACTACCCGAGGAAGAGTAATGAGGATGTTTGAACAATTGAGGAGGACTTAGGAGGAGCTATTTAGCGTGTCAGATAGTCATGATGACTTTAAGGGTTTTTGACAAATAAATATTCACCGGTGTCAAAAAAAATAAAGCATTGAAACTTCAAATAATTTCATTGTTGCAACTTTGCCTCACACCTGTTTCATAACCACTCCTCCCTTCCCATAACTGCAAAAGTATGTTATTCGATATACAATGAAGAAGTTAGTCTAAAAGTACTGCAATTTTGTCGTTTTAACAACACACATCATGTGTTATAATTGAACAGCCATGATCTATGTAACCGTTAAAGTCGGGGAGGACTTATAATTGCGTTTTTATAAAATTCACACAAAGTAAAGTAAAAAAGGGGGGATCGACTTATAAGAGAGGTCGACTTGCGTTTTTTTTATTTTAAGTTTGCTTTTTACAAACATGAGACAATGTGTCTGCTAATCTTTAGTGTGGTAAATGCTATCACTATATCATTTCGATATAGTTTAGTGGGGAAACACAAAATATACAGTGAACATGTGTAGAATGAAATCAGAATTCTGAACATTAGTTGACAAAAGCATCAGGAAAACCTGCAGTGTACCACTTACACTGTTTAGCAAAATGCCTATATTATGCAGTGAACCCCTGTTTTCATTAAAAATATATGAAACAATCAATTACTTTTTAATTAACAGTCCTGCAATAATCCTCAGTTGTTGCTGTGTCTGCATGTCTGCGTAGGTGTACAACTATGCCGTCTGCTTCATCACAGTCGGGTCAACAGGAAGATGATGCTTATTCATGGGTTTTTCAAATTATGAAACTTGAGTAAGCCATATGGGATGAAAGAGATGCCGACCTCCCCAGTTTTAGAGCATCAGTGAGTGAGTGAGTGAGTGAGTGAGTGAGTGAGTGAGTGAGTGAGTGAGTGAGTGAGTGAGTGAGTGAGTGAGTGAGTGAGTGAGTGAGTGAGTGAGTGAGTGAGACAAGGTGAGTGAGACAGACAGACAAAGAGACAAAAAATGCCTTTCATTTACCCAGATAGAATCATTTCCCAAATGGACACAAACCTATGTAAAACAACAAAATATGTGATACCTCAATAATAGGTTGTCTCTGATCGTGGACACAATAAAACAGAGTAAACTTAAGCATAATGTAATACCTGAAATGGCTTTGTTTTTTCACAGCATGCTTGACGGTAAATACCTGGTGTAAAAAGACCATCTTGGTCCTATAATTTTGACTAGCAGGGAATAGCAATGACACTTGCTCAAAGTAAACCTACATAGTGGCCTTAAGATAAACAACAACAGTTCCTGAACCCTAACATTGACCTTAATTTCCAACCATAAATCCTAGAACTAGCCAAAATAATAATAAAGAAAAAAAAACACCTAACTTCTATCCAAACCACTAACTTTAGCCATAGTAATGAACATCAAATTGTAAACTTAACAAAAGACTCCTGTTCATTTCTTTCACAGGAATCTTTTCTTCTACAGCAACTATATACAGTATATATATATATATATATATATATATATATATATATATATATATATATATATATATATATATATTCTGTCTTTCAGAATATAAATATGTCAACGTTGCAGTCAAGTGCCCAATACTGTGCTAAATACTTACTTTAACTTACTTTTACTTTACTGCATGTATGTACCAAGTATCCCGTTCTTCCACCGTTTGATAGGACAGGTGACAGATCTTTTTTCGCTCCTGTTCATAATGAAGCTTTTGTGTCATGTTACTTGAACGACATCGACTGCTATTAAAACCCACTGCCATTTTCCCCATGCAAACTGTCGGTCTGAATGCAGCATCAGGATAACCTTAAAAGGCCTTTATTAGGCAAAATCAACTTTTTGGAGGTTTTTGCTATAATGCAAATTTTGTTATTCACCCAAGCGTATCTGACTCTTGCTTGTAGCTCACATTTTGTTTTACAAAATAAAACATAAAGTTAACAATGCCAAAAGGTACCTCTTTGTACCACTACTCCTTCATGTGCTCATTGTGATAGTGTTTTATATTTGCACACCACCCATGGCTGATGGCATCATTAGAATAATGCATGACGCCCGCTGCACTATAGATGATCTACATCGTGATTATGCAAATACATCAGCGTGTGGCAAGTTGATATCCTTGTTCAGCTACCCACAGAATGCAATAAAAGACAGTTTACACAACACAACTTAAACTTCTTGACAAATTATCCCATGATAAAAGTAACCATTTTCAAAATGGCCACAAAACTATAAGAAGTAAATTAAGCGCATTTAACAACTTGCAGGATTCCATAAACACCCGTGCAAAGTAGTAAAGACAGGCCAGCTGTAGATACTGTTTCTAAGGCGGCAAAGTAAACTCTCAGCAAGAAAACGACTTATGACATTTGCATAAAAATGAAATAATGAGCAGTACATATTTCTTTGTGTTTATTGTTGGAAAATGCAGTGCTTTATATACCACGTCGTCAGCATGAGCAAAACAAAGCATTAAATAAGATAATAGCATGTACACTAAAAAGTGATTTACCCCACAGATAATGTAGCGTATGCACGTAAATTAAGGCAAAACGTTTTCTGAAAGAAAATCAAGCGCAAAATGTTGTTTTTTGTTGGGAAGGTGTGACGCGTGTCCACAGAAATCGGAAAATTCTTATTTGCATTGTAGAATCTTTTCTAGTTTTCTCGCTTTTGGGACATATTTTTCTAGAATTTGCCAATGGCAGAATCAAGCATAACAGGACGTTTGCGCCGTTATATGTCATGGTAAAATGAAACAAGGCAAGTCCTGGCCAATCCTGCTGTTTTCTCTCAATTGCATTGAAATAATGGGTGTTCAAAATTTCAGAGTACACGCTGAGTTGCGCAGGTAAAAATAGACTCTCTGGTCGGTGCATGACATTGCCGTGCGTCAGTGGCAGGCCATGAGTTTCAACCCTGGGCCCTCAGGGTTGAATTCATAATTTCATCATTATTACTACCTAAATTCATATGCCTCATAATACCAATAACATATCAATTACTTTTAGAATTTTCTTATATTTGATTTGTTATTGTAGATTTATTAACTCATAAACATGACAAAAACCTTTTAAAAATGTCCATTCACCAATGTGGACCTGCACTGCTTTATTATCTGAAACTAAAATCCATCCTTCTTTCTCTCCTCAAGAAAACTTCAGTGGCTCTGTAGAGCTATTTCTCTGTGCGTTCAAGGTCCATCAGAAAGTCTTTTTCTATGGACGTTATGAAAGCCGCGTCTGTCAGGTCATGTTTCTTGCATAGGTTTGAAGATGCTTTAATGCCAAGAATGAGCGTTCATAGGTTTTTGACAGTACCGTAGCTTGTGAGTGTCCGGTCAAAATTTATTGTCTGGTTGCTGCTTTTGTGAAACAATTCAAATTGACAAACACAGTTTGGCTCCAAACGGCAAACTGATCAGATGCAACAACAGGCATTCCCAGCAACATAATTTGCAGCTATTAGCTGTTAGCCATGGGTAATGTTCACAGAAAATGACAGACAAAACTTTATCCCTGCTGGGGCAGACAGGACTTAGAAAAACTAGCAGGAAGACAAAAAAAATAGATGACTGTGACATAAAAAAAATAGGCTAAATAAACATGAATACAGTACTTTGATAGCGACAACATTGACAATGAGCCGAGAAGAACTGAACGGAAACAGTACCAGTAACATTGCAACGGTAACAGTAACACAAAAAAACACCACAGAACCCTCAAGGCCCACCACTGTCACATTCATGAAAATACAGTAAACTTCATATTATTACTCCTTGAGGAGAGGTCACTGAGTGCTATTCAAATATTTTAAGATGATAATTATTATAATTCATTCAATTAATTTGACTATTATGAAATTTCAAAGGCATTACCCTATGCGTTTGTCATATTTATAAATGAAAAACAATGACATCCACTACACACATCAGTGTGCAAAGCTGTAGGCCTGTGCTATCATTTAATTTACTGCCTTTTGGATAGTCTAAAATCTGGTCTAAATTTTGTAACCAAATTAGCAGTTGCATCATGGGGCGACACCCACTGCAATCGCTGGCACTCGCAGTGAGAGAGAGCCAGTCAACCAAATTCACAAACAAGCTAGACTAGAAGTAGATATGCCATGGCTCCATACGTTTTTAAACCAGCCACCATCTATGTTCTATGACCAAATGATAAATTATTATCATAGTTATCAAAAATAAATATTTAAATTGTTGTGGCAACCCATGTGTGCAACCAGGCATGTGAGGCACCCCCCGAGCGTTTGGATCTGTGATGCAACAAGAGCACAAGCAAAAAATGTGTTTTATTTATACAGCATTTAACCTGTTATTAGATTGGTGTGATAGTTACGATTGTTACGTGCTTTTACTTAAACTTATTAGGATGCACTTTTAAATTCATTGGTACGCCACAGGAGGAATCACGTTGAAATTGCCATTGAGTAGAAATTGGGTCAGTTATGTTTCCACTCATTGCCATTTAAAAAAAGAAAAAAGGGGTATTAAGCTCATGAGACTCCCGCTCATGAGGATCAAAACACTTGTCAACAGACCATCTTAAGAGGATTTCTGTACCCATAATGGTCACACCTTTTAATATCCCACATTACTCCCGAGTGTCATGCTACTGTTTGTGTGAAAAGCAGATAAGACTAGATGGAGGAGTGTGCTTGTGCTTTATGTTAGATCCACTCAACATACCTCAGAGATCAAACATATACTGTAAAAAAAACAAAAAAACCACTGGTACTTGGCAGGAGTGATCTGAAATCTGAGGAAACAAATCCTCATTAAGGAGTTGCATTATCGAGTACGGTTAGAAGTTGCACTTCGCATTTGTATTCTATAGTTGTATCTTGTGTTTGTTACAGAGCTACAGTAGAGAGCCACAATACAGAGTAGCCGAGTGTCAGTTGGATCATAGAATTGCAAGTTGCGTTATGTACAGTGTTGGGCAAAATGCATTAAGAAAAACTATTGTAATTCCTGTACTGCATTAATTGTTTTCTGTAATTTGGTAGTGTAATATATTACACACAAAATCAATTGTAATATTGTACTCATTACAAATGAGAGTAACGCAAAGCATTACAGTGAATTTTTAGCCTTTTTTTTTCAAAAAGTAAATAAAAGTACAAAAAAGGAATTGTTAACTGTTTTTATCCTTTTGTCTTTCAATATACGTGAAAGGCCTTCGGTTGTCCTTTTTTTATTTTTTTATTTATTTTGAAGGTGGCATTTAATGTCTCAATATAATAACCATGTCTTTTTTGCAAAGGCATTGTTAAAACGTCTGACTTCTCTCAGCTTTTATGGACAACATTAAGTCAAAGTTTTGTTTTGTGTATATGTCAGAGAAGGAAATAAAGTAAAAGCCTGAATGGGGATTTGACATGGGGATTTAGCTGGAATGTGAAACGGCACAAATAGCCTGTCATAACATACTATACAATTCCAAATTCTCACATCACTCCTTTGTGTTTTATCACACTTCCATCAGACTGAATCTTTCTAGTTTCTAAAGTAAAAAAAAAAAATATAATATCAATTGGCAACACACCATACAGTGCATGCTAGAGCTACCCATTTTGCTTGGCTTACAAGCAGTCTTTGTTTGAACTTCTTTTTAGGGTCGATTCAGGCTAGAGCATGTTTTTCTGCATGTGTGTTAGTGGGAAGGACTGTGATGTCAACAAAATGTCAATTGATTTACAATGCGTTTACTTGTACTTTTACCCGCTTGATCATTTTTGCATTATTAAATACGGTGTCTTAATTCTCTACGAAAGACCGTTTTGGGGTGGTACCACTTCTTTTCTGGAGGAATGAGATGGTTTAGGGCAACTTCACTACCATGAAACAGTGAATTGTCGAGGGAGATTCATTGCAGTATGTGAATTGTTTCCCTCTTCCTGGTGAGCTTCCTAAGGATGTTGAGAGCACAACTTTTGAACTTCAAGATCTGCTTCCTGTGGGCTCTACAAGGTGTCACCTTGGGAGCCTCATAAGGGCTTGCTGACCTGTTAAGTCTTAAAAGGAGTCAATGTGTGAATGGCTGAGGGATCTGTGGGACGTTTTGAGTGGCACGCCCGTGTTCCTTCGCTCCTATTTTACAACCAATCGATCTCGGAGTGTGAAAGAAACATCCGGACCCAAGCGGTGCAATGCTGTGTGCATAATCCGAAGCAGCCAGGGGGTACACGCAGATGTACTTTAGAGGTGCAAAATATCCCAAAGCATGATGCGCAAGCAAGGAGGAGACGCTCTGAAGGACGGTGGGTTTGCGGGGGACACATGCCAGAGAATAGCAATGATTCGGAAAAGTGCAAGAAAAGCACTGCATGCACACCGAAAAGTTTGGTTACGATACTGCACTAGAATCTTCCATTTAAACGTGGCATTATGATGTTGCCTAGAAATGTTGTGTTTAAATGTTGCTTTTGGTGATATGTTGCAAAGCTACAATTGTTTTCACAAAACAATGACTTCTTAGCTATGCAAGGTACTGACAGCTGCTTGAAAATAATAAGAAGGATTGTAAGAGATTTACCAGCCTGTGCACAAGTCGTCAATGCGTGTCAACTATAGATGGTAAAAAGAATCTGCATGTGGAATTTTATCAGAGGGTGAAAAGAGTCTGCATAAGGATTTTTATCTGTCAGCATTATTATAAATGATATTATGGGGCACATATTTGGTGAGTAGTTTTTTCTTCTGGTGCCAAAATTGTAATGTTTTATGAGATCCAGTTACTGTAATATTACAATAAAAAAAGAGTAACTTGTAATATTACTTCACCACGGCCAAATATCATTTATTATAGTTGTTTAAGTTGTAACTTTACTGCAACTATGCGCTATAAATTTTTGTTGTTGAGTTGCGATAGTGTAATATAATGTTGTGAACAAATCTGTACAATAATGTGCTGAAGAGCTCCGTTAAGAAACGACCATACAAAAATGCTCGTGTGTTATGTCAGGAGAATATTTGGTCATTTTTTTAGACCGTTTTACGACCGTTAATCCAACTGTTCACGTCTGGTCTCACGCATCCACTGTCACAAGAGTTACAAAGTGCTTACAACACAACGGCGCTTGCTGCTTTTGGCAGGCAGTTCATTCCCATCAATTCACATAATAAGCTACTTGTTTGGGAGTTTAAACTTCAATTAACTGGTTTATTGAGCCAGGTACCATCTCCTGGATGACATCGACCAAACGCTGACAAGAATCTCTGAAACCCACATAACATAATTTCCATCTCACGATAGAAATCATATTGAGAGAAAATAATATTGAAAGTAGCAAATTGAGAAGTCCTTTGATGCCAAGGCTGCTCAAAATGCAAGAGGGCAAACACAACTGATCTTTTTTCTTGGCAATAAATCAACTTAGCCTCAGCAGACCCAAACATCAGATATAGAAAAAAGACAGAAAATCGACAGACCTTAAGAAAAAAAAAAACAACCTACCCATTTAAAATCAAATTAAAGCAAAAATGATGATTTTCACTGTGGCGCTGCAAAGGCTTCACTCTGCATTCTGCCGATGAGCTTTGTAATGTGTGTTTAACCTTAACCAAATAGTGAAGAACCAGAACATCAAAGCCCTTTCCCCCACCTTTTTAATGAGTTTGTGTGTCAATACAAAATGATAAAAACATGTCCCACCCCAAGTTCGCTCCTCTCCATGGCGGTGGTGGTGCTGAGCAGATACAGAAGCCTCCTTCATGCAGTATGTAATTTGATAATGTACAAAATTTATCACATAGCTAAGAGCCTTTATTCTGTCTAAGGAGACAGACTCATCCATTATGCAGAGATCCATAATTTCCAGGAGAGAGAGAAAGAGAGAGCGAGAACAGCACCAAACGAGATAGATCAGATAGTCCGTGAAATCTGCAGTAATTACGTGGATTAATGAATCAGAGGGCCGATCCCGAAAATGGAGATTAATTCATGTGACGTGGCCATCATGTTGTGTATTTATCAATGTCAAGACAGTGTTTTATGCACATGCTGTGGGTCCCTGTAGCTAATAAAGGGATAATGTGTGTCATTTACACAGCAGCAGATCATCAGGAGCAAGAAGTGACGGCAGAGAGCCTGTTAGAAAGTAATCCTTTGGTCTTGGACGGGATTTAATTAGAATCAGTCTTTGGCAAAGATGTGATTTATGAGGCTCGTATGCTTTAATGCCTGACTATGTGTTAGCACGTGTGACAGCTTGATGTGCAAAGTTACTCAGAGCAATATGAGTTGCTTACTTGGAGTCCAGGCCTCAACATTTGTTGCTTTGGTTCTGCTGTGGTGTCTAGAACTTGGTTTTGCACAAGCACATATGTTTAAATATGAATTACCATTATTGAGAGCTACATATAACGTTGTGTATTAAATTTAAAGTTAGGTAAAATGCATATACATGTATCTATTATGTATATGCGTCTATGTTACATATATGTATGTGCGAGTAATATATGTTAGTGTCTGAACATACAAAAGCTAAAATGTGATTTGGAAAGTAAGTCTGTAATCCACCTAATGCAACTTTGTGATGCAAATGTAAACGCTTTGTACAGTAACTTGTAATGTTAACGTACTAAAGTGACTGACGTTACATAGTTGTGAGATTTAGTGACTCAAGTAACACAACTTGGAGAAGTAATGTGTGACTTCAGGTGACTTAACTTGAAGTGGGTGTGCAACTTGGCAGCACAACATTCAAATGTGACTATCATAACGCACGATGGCAAGATGTGATTAGTGCGGACATGCGGCTAGAAAAATGGATGGATGTGTGATCTTGGTAATCGTACTTGGCAACAGCTTGGTAACACTTCTGACGTTTGTGACTTGCAAAGGTAGTTGTTACTTAACTGCACTACACTCGCATAACAATGCTGAAGTGTTTGAGAGTCGCCTGACATCTCATTAAATTACCAACCCTTAGTTTGCGTGAAGCATATGTGCATGCAGCAGAAATGAAGATGGTACTCCTTACATTCCATAGGATTCACAGTGCTGGAACTCCCCTAGGACTGACATGCGTCTTGGGAATTTTTCGCAGTGAGAAAGTGGCAATGACTGTGTGACACATTCAAGTGCAACTTCAAAGAAGCGACAAAGCAAATCATGGGTACATTTCTCCCAGGCTACCCTTTCAAAGAGTTGTTGTTGTTGTTTTTTTTTAATCACAAATGACTGAATAGTAGCACTAAAACCCACGCTAGCAAACTGCATTGCCTATGTGATGATGCGAATTATGAAAGGTTTTACTAACAACTTCTCTATGGGCCTAATCCTTCTTAGGGTTACCAGTAACTAAGTGGACTCTATCTGAGCATATTCTTGGAATGTGCAAGGAAATGTGAGTAACCAGTCAAAATATCAGTCATATTAAAGTAATTACAGTTAATTAGAGCATTGATCTTGTTTTTGCTTGTTAAGTTAGGCACTTGGATGGACATGAGGATGAAAGGAAGGGCAAACCTTGGTAGAGGTTTGGTCCTTTTTTTCATAACCACACACTGGTAGAATTAAATGGGAAAACATATTTTGGACTACATGCCCTTGAAATCACTCACCATTTTTTTCCTGCCGCCTGCCTTGCCATCAGCGCTAATTACAGCAAATGACTTTTTACTCGGGGGTAGGCCTGAAAGCTGCCCGATATAGGCGACGTGGCGTCAATATGCATGTTAACGGCATTTCCACTCTGTCCTTCATTAATCAAGGTAATGTACAATCGGCATAGGGCGGCGGATCACGGAAACATGTGTCAATTATCATGGAAACGAGGCAGCCGAGTGTTAATGAGGTGTGGACGACATTAGCATTTGAGAGATAAGAAAGAACGCTAACAATCCAAATGTGAATACTACTCGAATGCTTTTACAACAGCGCCATTCGTCTTAGGCTGCACGTTTTATTTATTTATTTATTTATTTTTACTGGTGGTGCCCCGCCAGGTCCAACAGTACGTCCTTACAAGACCCACGCAGCACTCAGAAAGTAGAAAGCACCGCTCATAAAAATAAAAATGAAAAAAATACCAATTTCATTTGGACTTGTCTCCCTTTAATGAAAAAATCCCTCAAGAATCATAAATACTTTTATAGGAGGTCAATTTGACCAAGGCAAATGTGCAAATGAGTTCCAAGTACAAATGACATACTTTCATTTGGATGGCAAAACAAGCTTTTCTCTGGCCTAGTGGTTAGCTCATTTGGCTCATTGTTCTGAGGTTTATGGTTTGGACTTTGGTTTTGGCCTCTCTGTACCGTGTTTGCGTGTCCCCCTCATGCTTGACAGCAATTAACAATGAAAGACCTCAAGGGTTAGCCAAAAGCCAACTAAAAATACTCACTCTGGGTATCTATTTTATAGAGTCGCAGGCTTGCTGGTGCCTATCCCAGCTACTTGAGGCAGTAGGCGGGGGACACCCTGAACTGGTTGCCAGCCAATCGCAGGGCACGCCAGGACAAAAAAAACATTCACGCACCCAATAAGACCTAAGGACAATTTAGTGTGTCCAATAAACCGGCCATGCATGTTTTTGGAATATTGAAGGAAGCCAGAGTAACTGGAGAGAACCCTCACGGGCTTGGGGAGAACATGCAAACTCCAAATAGGAAGGCTGGAGCCAGTTGGAATTGAACTTTGTAACTGTGAGGCGGACGGGCTAACCACTCATCCACCGAGCCATGGATGGTTATCCCCAAAAAGAAGAAAGAAAAAAAAAGCACTTGAATATTTATTTATGTATTTATTTAAGCATTTTTAATTGTCAGAGTGCATTTGTTGTGGAAGAGTGCTTATCACATCCACCTCACAGTTTGGATATCCCCGATCCTGGCTCCGGCCTTACAGTGGGGAGTTTGCGTGTTCTCCGCAAGCCTACGTGTGTTCTCTCCAGTTACTCCGGTTTCCTCCGACATTCCAAAAACATAAATGGCAGGTATATTGGACACACTAAATATACATACACTACAAGTTGTTGCCCATCCATATTCATAAAGCAGAGACATCAGCATTCCAAAGAGCAATATAAAACTCTAACGTTGGCACTTCATTAGCATTGTTATGATTAAAAAAATGCTGTTTATTTATCGTACACATGAACACAAGGAAAGACAATGACACAGATGCCTCATTAAAATCTACGACGGGAGACATTATCTGGTGACGTTGTGTTAAATCTCCTTTTAATACTCGCGTTCTAATTTACATTGTCTATTACGAGCCACTAACGACTGTGACCTTCTCTTCGGCTTGGCAAGTATCTGCGCATGTGTGCGTGTATATGTGTGTGTGTGGTGTGGGAAGGTACGTATAACTTTGGGGGAAAAAGTCAGCGTGAAAGAAGGACAAGTAGAAGCAGACGAGTGTTTTAGGGCCCTGGCATTCAGTGGTTGCCATTAATCAAAGCTTTATGGTGAAATGATGGCAGATAACGTACGTAAAGGTCAGCCAATGATAGAACAAGAGGACGGATGACATTGCTGATGAGACTTACACATTCTTTTACACAACATCTTGCTATTGTATCTGCTGGTTTTCTCGATTTCCTTTGTTTATTGGCATCTAGCACATACAGGTGTCACATACTGTACATTGAAATTCAAAGAAATGCGCTGTCCAAAGGGTTGCTCGTTTCGAAAGACAGACACGATTCGATAATAAGACATGACGATCACTTCTTCCATCCACCGGACATTATCTCATGTTTCATCCATTAATTTGACAGCAACGCTGAAATCAACTTGTCCATTTAGTTCATGTCTTGAAGAAACAAATGTGGAGAAATTGCATCAAGCAGACATGGAAATCAATACAAGCAAGATCTTTTGATGGAAGACACATATGAAAATGGGAATTGTAATACTGGACACAAAGTTGTTGTCCTTTCAGTTTGTTGCTTGCAACAAAGTGAGAAACTGCATAGATGAGATGGAATGCATATTATAGCATGGGATTCATGGCAAGATATCACTGTAATAATTACTGAAAAACACCTGAAGTTGGCCTTTTAGTTCTTTTGACAAGAGGCAAACAATTTGATATCTAGGACTAAACAAACTAAGCAAAAGTGCACTCAACATCACTTCTGAAAATGTGCAAATTTCACTCACAATTCATTTTGCACATTCTGGTGGGAGCAGACATACGTAGAGCCGAGGAAAAGTCAAGTACTGTCACATTGAAATAATAGGGCTCAAGAAAAAGTGAAATTGGCCCCTACAAAAAAACGGTCTAAAACGGCTGGTGAATTAAGAGGAATTAAATACATGACTATTTTGTGTACTTAATTACTACATTAACTGACTACTTTAGCTACTAAATAAACTAAAGTAGTTGATTACGTAAGGTACTAAAGTTTTCATTTACTTTAGGTAAATAGAATAAAATAGAATACTGTATGTTTATTGTCATTGTACAGCTAGGTAGTGTACTATAAAATTGGGAGCGCCGCTCCGATTGGTGCAAATAAAATAAAATAATTAATTAAATTAACAAACAAATAATGGACCTGGGAATGGGTTCGTCATAATGTGCCCTGCGATTAGATGGCAACCAGTTCAGGTTGTACCCCACTTACTGCCTGTAGACAGGCTCTTCCACAGCCGTGACCCTAGTGTGGAAAGAAAAAGTGAAGAAAAAGATGCAAATTAGTACCTGGGATTCAATTTCTGGACTCTTAAAAAAAAAAACAACAACAACAACAACAACATAAAAATATATCTTGGGGGTTGAATGATTTAATGTGGCGTCTATGGGTTAACACAGCTGTAACAAAACACATAATGTGAACATTAAATTTAGAAATTCTGTCACATACCAGAAGTGCGAGCCTGTGGTACATATAAACGGTAAATCAAATGGTAATTGGTAGAATCCCCGCTCCTATAGAAGAGTGTTTCATTATACTATACATCACAGGCATAGATATAGAAACAAAGGGATATCATTCGTGATAAATAAGAATTGTCCAACAAGTTAATTAGAACTGGATAATCGTATCGTAATTTCCCGTGGCGCACCTGATGATCTCTTGTGACATATTAATGTTTCATAGCACAGTGGCTTCATGCCTTAGCATATGTACTCACCAACTAGCCCATTAGCCATTCACAGACACGTCTTGATCACATAGAGGCAAAGAAGCTGCTTGTTGACTCGCCTTCTTCACGGGTTAGAGAGAGGAAAAATTATCATTTTGATGGGAATGCGCTGCCGTTGTCTTGGTCTCCAGCTGATAAAGACCTAAAACAGTCAGACGCCATCACCCTCCTGAGATCCAATTGGGATGATAAAAATCTGCAGGAGAAAAATTGATTTTTATTTGTGTTTCGCACAGTCGTGGAGGAAAATGGACTATTGTATACATATGATTGAGATTTTAGGATTCCAACTTTATGTCTTGTGCGGGTCAGCTTCAATTAGCAAGCCATGTCTTTAGTCGTTGGCACACATGAACTTTGACATTTTATAATAGACATATGGATTTTGAACTGTTCCACGTGATTTTATTTTTGTCTTGCCCAGACCACAGAATTGAAAAATCTTCATTATTTATTATTAAATCACACGTTTTAAGCAGATTACAGCATATAATAGAAAATATTGTACGTACAATATTGTAGTGTTTGTGAATTTCAGGATGTGGCCAGTGTTTAAAGGGATAGTGTGTAAGATTTCAACCGTTTTTCATCACAACAGCAGGAGGTGCTGCAGGTGCTGCATTTACCATTGTCCGTAGCTATAACAAACATGGCCACCTCCTGAGAAGCGCCGCCCTCCGTGTGATATAATTTAATGATAGTGAGATCTATGATTACTGTAAATTTAAAACATTTAAAACTGTTGCTCATTAAGAGCACATTCATTTGCTAGTTTTTGAAATTTACCATAATTTAAGTTATTTTTTTTAATGAAAAATGGTCTAAATCTTACACACTGTCCCTTTAAGTGCTTGAGCTGTGGCCAACAGTACAAGCGACCGGAGTGGGTTTGTTGTGCTTGTGTTTCACTTAAGAATAATACCAGTAGTTAGAAAGTTTGAAAACTGTGGCTGTAATTTCCCACATACAGGGGCATTTGAGTTAATATTCTGCTAAAAATACAACAACAATATAAGGGAGTTCAAAGTGAATTATTTTCCTTCATTTCCTATTGGTCTAGGTGGTGGTGGGAGGGGGGGGATGTTTCAGTGTAATCCTAATTCAATTTCAAGCCTTTATTCGTCATTGACTTTCCTCATAAAACTTGTTGGTTAATCAAAAGTTTCAGACCGCAGTCATAACAAATGTAATTATTGCATCCCATCTCTACTGCAAAGTTCGATGAGCACAAATGAGCATGTTTTGACATTTGAAAGATCCTGGAAAAACTAATTGCACATCATTTCCTCTAACAACGCGGGAAACAGCGCGTCATTGATCGGGACTCAAAACAGAGAAGGCTTATTGATTCAGCTTCTCGGCTGATGGGAAATACTGACACTGTTGTAACTTTTGTTGGTGTGTGAGTGTACGTGTGTGTGTGTCTGCACACCCCGCATACAACAACAACATTCTTCGTACCAAGTATCAACTCCCTCATAAGTCGTCCTATCTTCCAGTTACTGTATTGTTGTCATATTTCTTTTGCTCTCAAACAACCTCATGTTTCACAGCCTCCGGCGTGGCGTGTTTAAACTCTGCTTTTTCTTTGTAACATAATATTCTTTCCCCCAAAAGTACTAGAATGATGAGACCGATTGCTTTAATGTCATTGTGTGATGGCGAAAGCAACTGTTGCTGTCAGACAACGTTTGAAGACAAGACAAAATTTTACTTGGTGCAGGTGCTATCGATTGTGGGGTACGGTCTTGTCGTTCCAATATTACACGTTGGTTTCTGTGAAAACACAGCAGCGGGTGAATGCTGAATCTCGTAGTTGTCTGCTTCACACCAAGATCTTGACTTGACCCAAACAGTGAAGGGATGCTGTCATGTTGTACCACAAGACATTTTTGGCTAGCAACATCCTCACTGCAAAATCAATAAAGTTGTCCCCGGTCATCCCCTTTAACCTAAAATGAAATATGACTCTCCAGAAGGAAGTAGTCACCTCCAAAGATGATAATGCACAGGCCACAAGGGCTTCACATTTGATGGACTGCTTCCAGAATAGAAGAAAACGTCACAAAGTTCAACTACTAGCAAAACTCTTGACATCATAAAATAAAACTATCGAGTCGACACCTGCTTCATTGCAATTAAGCATTTGAAAATGTACCAATTTGTGAAAGATTTCTTTTCATACCATTGCCCCCTTATTCATACTTTTGGAACACCTTTTTTTTTGTTCTATCTTGACAATTATTGGGAGCATTATGGCAGATTTTCACTGTTTTTGGCCTGCTTCCGTCCATATTCCCCAGGAATAAATGGGCTCCATTATATATTTTTCCCTTTTGCAATAAATATTGACTCTTGCACCCTCTGTCCAATTTATGGATGACATTAAGTAAGTGAGCCATTCTTTAAGATAAAAATCCTGCAAAACTGTCAAACCATTTTCATGTTTGAGTAACTTCACATTTTATGAGTGGGTAGGTGCCCCAAATATTTGTATTAAACTTTAAACTCGTGTCTCCTTTAATTATATTTTGAACTGTTCACCTCCGTCAAAAACTGGAAAACTACAAAACAATTAGCTTAATATATGAATGGCAAAAGCATAAACATACAGTCATTTTTGTCATGGATGCTCATCAACTATATCACTGTTTAGCATCAAAAACAAAAGATTTAAAGGTTCATCACAATAAAATGCACAACCAATACACAGATAGCATCAAAAACACATGATTTAAAGGGTCATCACAATAAAACACACACAACCAATAACACAGATAACCTTACCGTATACTGTATGCCATACAGTATGATTCATATGATCAGATGATTCACAGTCTCCAGTCACTGCTTGTTACAAAAGAAGAAGAAGTATTACAAAAGTCAAAGACAAACCAAAGCAAAATTTGTATTTACCTTGATGCTCACGGAACTATCGTCCGCTGTAATAAGTGACTGTGACAGTGGCATTTTTGTAAAATGTCTCTATGCATTTGTAAGTGAAAAATGTGAAAATTTGTGGAATCTAATAAAGGGGCTCCAAGATGTCCCGGATAGGCTGAAAATGATAAAGTTGAAATGGCTTAAATTGGTTGAGAAATGTGGAAGACAGAGGTCAACACGTAAAGTTTCAGCATTCATTTGTAAATTTTGACATGGAAAATGAGTGGCTCTCATCATCAGTTTGCACCCAATTTGTCAAAAGTGCCATTTCACAAAATGCATTTGTATCTCGACTCAAACTTGAATCCATACATCAAATCGTATGAAAATGTAAGTAAAATCACAAATTTTCTTGACAAATTTACATCTTGAGAGTCATGATCAATATGGCAAGCAGTCGACGACAGTTTCACTTTCTTCCTACTCGCATGATCGATTGCCAGTGCCGATTCATCCATAAATGCCAGAGTGAACACAATAACATCCCTCCCTTGTATTAATATTGAACAAGGTGATTAATGTGCATCTAATCCACCTAAAAAGGCACTCCAATCAATAAGAGAAGCATGGTGGAAGAAGTAAAGAAAATCACTAAACCACTTATGAGATGGTTTGATTTAGTTGGTTTGCATTCACCATATGAGTTTCGTTTCATAACCTTCAAATGAAACATTTATTAGCGTTATGCTAATGCCACTAATGCAGCTCATTTCAAGTTTTACTTTATTTCTGCGACCAAGCTCTCCTCTAAATTTATTTAAATCACTTTTTCCCACTGAAACTGTAAAATGTCATTAATCTGTTCCAGCCACCCAAAATTAAAATGTACCAGCACTCTGTTGTATAAAATGATGGTAAAAAATAATAAAAGAGAATGAAGGAACATGATAGTTTTGTACATTTTTCTGTGTTTTTATAGTATTTTATCTTGACTTCAATCATGGCCAAAAAAGTGGTTTTGTTCATTCTCTTAATATGAAGGGCACTAGTCGTGCACTATTATTTCAGCACGGTTAAAGCACACCTGCACCGTGAGGTGGGCACTTGGAGACCATCCCCACCCCTGATCCTTCGCACCACAGCACAGATGTAACATCTACAAATGTATGTTTGTTTAATTCACTAATAGTCACACATAAATAGCCCAAATGATCACAAAATATGTTTTCTGTAGTCGATACTCAAGAGGTTACAGTTTTTTGCCCTCCAAACCAACAGGGGGCAGTGTATTATAGAGAGCTGACTGCTTGCCACGATTCACGTTGCCGCCATCTGTTCTTGTCGAGTTTATTAGAGACTTGTTCTGTTGTAAAAGATGTATCACAGACCAGAATCATGAGTTGGAGTGAAGTGGGGCCAAGCTAACATTATCATCTTACCATATCCACTGGCCAGATGGGTTTCATCTGCACACCAGCCTGCCCTACTTGACCCCGATTGGAGCAGAAACGTCCCCATCTGCACTCGCCGAAGGAGGAGTTGCTCTATTAATAAAAAGCAAAGAGCACACAGGTGTAAAATGTCGCTTCTTCCTCTCCAGGCTTCAAGCATATGAGTACTCCCTCTGTAGTTAATTGCACTTCTAAGCTGATGCGATGGTCTCCCCCGGTCTATTACGTCGCGCCTGGCTATGTCGGAATTGTCTGCACTGATGCGAGTCACTCTAGGAGAGAAATTCAATTACCTCCCCTCTCTCTGCACAGTCACTGGCCGAGGCCGGGGCGAGGTATGACTGATGTCTGAGATTCCGCGAGACAAAAAAGATAGATACGCTGTTGAATAGATTTGAATGAAAAGATGATTTTTGTCATCTGAAGTGGTTTGTCCCACACTTGTGTCTCAACCCAGAAACAAGATTGTTCTTGCGAGACGCTTTATTGGACATCAAATAAAACTGTAAATACTCGGACCTCTGCCTCATATATTCCTTGCCCGGTCTCCTGAAATAATCTAATCTCTGAGCTGCGAACCTCTCTTGCTATCGATCTTTCAATACAGAGTTGTTTTCCATAAACGCCAAATAAATATCGCGCGCAGATTTTGGCTGAGTAGATTGCTTTCACAATGTAATACAACAAGCAGGTTTATAGTATTGGCACGATTATTCCAATTGCTGGCATCTGTAATTGTCACCTAATGTCATACTTCAAGGGCAGTGAAACTGCATTGAAAATTTGTCGATTACATGCTCAAAACGTGACATTCGTAATCCAAGTTTGGTTCATTAACACAAAGCAGGAGAGTCATTACCAGTGGATAACATGCCAGTTAACATCGAATGTGGTGGCCAAGTAGATGTTTCCTGAGACTTTCCCTCTGATTTCATCGCTCCTTACCGGTGAATTTAGATAATCAAACTGGCAAACGGCCAACGTGTCAAAGGCTCATCTTGGCCCAGTCTGCTGTTGTTGTTGTTGTTGTTTTTTTTTTTTTGGCCATGACATTTTTATTCAAGAGCTTTTCCACTAAGTGCTTTTTGTCGTATGAAAAGCCTTCATCGCAGCCCATTTTCATCCCACCGAGAGGGCAGTTACCGGAATCAAAGCTAGATCACACTTGTCACAATACCATTTGCCTGTTTACTAGCGTATCATCCTGTCAATGAAGGTGGGGTCACCACGGACACAATGTCGTGTTTGGAACCATAAATGGCATAGGCATTTGATTGCGTTTGAAAGAAAAAGGCAAGGCTTTTCAAATTTGGAGGAATAGTTTATGAAAGAATCAATATCACTGGTATACTAAAGCACTGGGGGGTTATTGTCAGGGCCAAATACTTATTCAGAACATGAGCAGAGCTGCCTTTTAATAACTTAATGGCATTTTGTCACTGAATAGCCTGGAACATTATGTTTAATCCAAACCTGGAGATTACATAAACACATTTTCATGCTCGGCATTCATGTCTTTCTGTGCTAGGTGAATCACTGTGAAAAGGAGTGAGGCAAACAAAAAGGCACTGTTGATTCAGTCTCAATGAGTTGGACTTCCAGAGAGTGAGGAACGAGCACAACTATCAAATGCTGTTAGGTAAAACAAAAAAAGCGAAAAGTCAGTGGCAGATTCAGGTACTTGAATTTGACCTATGTACAACAGCCTGTTGAGAGACAATCCTTTTAAATAATCCGAGTTTTATTGATAAAAACAAAGTATCACAGCATAAATAGCAACATTTTCTATAGCACATTATTGTTTGTTTGACACCTGCATTCATTGATTAATCTAAAGCATTTAGTTGTGACATCCAATTTTGGTCCTTTAAAACAGAGTATTGCGATATTTCAAATATATTTTCACTGTCAGTCATCTCAAAACATAATATCAGTAATCCAAGTTTGGTTAATTTGACCTATTTCAGAAACCTTGGCTGCACACACCAATCAGACTGTTTGTCGCACTTTATCATCATTCATTAAAAAAAAGTCACAAAGATGTAACACCTAATTTAGTTACATCTTTTTTATGTCAGTCTTCCATTCAAATTATTAAAAGTTTGGTTCAATACAACAAAGAAACTGTAATGGCAGATTAAGCTTCCAGAGTTACACCTGACGTTTCAATTGGACTTGATTCAGAGAAACTACACCCTAATTGTGATTCACTGAGGCAAAATGTAACGATTTGAATCCAAGCTTGGGTTCAACGTAATAGTAGGACATGAACCGATGAACCTGCCTTTACTGAATCAGACTTGGTTCAATGGAAATATGCCTAAATCAATCATCTACTCAAAACATTCTAAATGTCAATGCAACTTCAGTTCAAGTAGCACAGATGTAATGGCTCGTGGCTTCCAAATCCTACAAGTCAGTGAGCAGTATTCTATTTGAATTTAATCATGCAGAACAGGAGTCCCCAACAACCGGTTTGCGGCCCGGTACCGGCCTGTGGATCAACTGGTACCTCCAGCTCACGGGACAACTGAACAACACATTAGTTTCCGTGTTTACAGCCACTCGACAGCTCCAGTGCTCTCGTAACTTCCACTCGCCGATTTTGTGTGAGCATCGATGGATTTTGAGCACAGAAAAATATATTGAGCAAACAATGATACATTTCGAGCGAGCAACGATGGATTTTGACCACTTAAAAACATTTTGCTCGCTCAAAATATTGCTCGTTTACGATAGCCCTCTCTCCCTCAAGCAACATCTAGCTCTCTGCGCGCTCGGTTTATGGTATCTCTGCGAGCTCAGTTTGGCACACACGTTACGAAAGTTCCACTAAACTGTATTTTGGGACGTTCATTCACTTTTATTAATTTCTTCAGTATGTTGCTAAAGCTCCTTGTGGTAGTTTTTGTCTGTAACCTCTGAGCCAGATAACAGAGAACAAAGGCATTCCTCTTGGGCTGGGGGTTGCTGGACCCCTGACCATCTGACCTCATCTAACAGTTTAACCAATGACCAGGCACCACCTTTGGCAGAGGTGGACTAAGACATGTAATTTGAGCAAGATAGGGGAGGACAAACTTTAGAGGGATTTTTAAAACAAGACCAAACAGCCATGTGGTCTCTCGCCATCTTGACCTCATGAGCGAGCCTGCTTTAACATCAGCAGTATGAACCTGTAGAATAAAATCTTCTTCAAACCATCACCAACCAGCGTTGCCCTGCGGCAGATTCCGGAAACGCAGCTGTTCCAGAACCTCGACAAGCGTTAAAGAAATTCACCACACCACAAAGTCAGCCAATCAGAGCTGAAAAATATATACTGTTTGGTCTCCAATTAGATTACCGGAAAAAGCAAACAAGATCGCGTCGCACAGACTTGGGCGGCGGAAGAAGGCGGACTTCTTTAATTATTATTGTTATGATTATTGTTATGAGTATTGTCTCATGTGATAGAACTACCTTGTTAGTTTGTTTATACTTTAGTAGTGTTCTTAATTAAATGATGGAAATCTCAAGCATTGACCGGTCAATGGCGATAAAAAGTTTGGGTACCCCTGCATTAGAATGTACGGTATATTCCTTCCATTTCATTGAGGATACTCGCAAAGGATAGGAAAGATTTGGATCCCGACCAGTGACCGACTCCTCGAAATTCGAGGAGTCCCAGTGTGAATTCAGGTAATACTGCTCAGAACACCATCAGTCAACCTGCAATTTGCCTCTCATATCAGTGGCCCCACCCCCACCTCAGTGCCGCCAACAATGTGTCAGGCTACATTATTAAAGTCCGGTTGGGTGTCTATTGATTGGCGCAGATGCCCTTGAGGGAGTCGCCGTGTTTTGAGCGGCGTGTCGGACACACTGAGTCATAAACGCACAGACAGGACGTCAATGAGCAGTAAACATTAAGGTATAAAAATTATCTCTCCCCACTGGTGCTGTTGCTGCTGTAATTGGATTCACATCACATAAATACACAAAGGTCAATGGACAATGTCATAGTGCTAAAACGATTGAACCCTACATGAGAGCATTTTATAAACAAAGAACCTTGATGGGAATCATCAGCGATTGACAAAGGTGGGAAGGAACAAAGCAATAATACAGTACTTTGTTACTTTACTCTATCTCGATACAAAAAAAAAGATAAATATGAGATTATAATAAATGGAGAGATTCTGATGAAAGGAAGAACAGGAGGGTCAGCTTTACTTTTATTTATCAAGTGCAAGATAAACTTCCTGGTGTCTGTTTAAGTGCAGTAAATTCTGGTTTATGTACATGACCTGGCCGTTCTACTCATTTCAAACATATTTAAACACAGCAGGAAAAAAATTAGTTGGATCACTTTAGATTATGTGATGACTGCGTAACAACCTGAGCAAGTGTTTTAATGCGTACATATTTTATGTCACTAATAACTCTACTGGGATGCACAATAAAAAAATGAACAAAAGCAAGCTTATAAAGTCTTTGTTTTCATAGCTTATTTACACAGGCATCTTTGTTATGGTAATGAAAATACATGTTTCATACATGTATGTATGTGTACAAGGCTTTAGCATTAACTAGCACAATATCAACCTCCAAGGATGCTAATTATGGAGAGAGAAAAAACATGACAAACAATGTCAGATTGCGCACCTACATCTAGCGTCATCATTTTTTGAAATATCTCGATGAGAAAATAAAACATGTTAAACCTGTCCAACACACCATACGCTTTCATCCAATAGTGTAACGTTAAAATGTAATGCAAAATGCCAGAAAAGCGAATGGGATTGACCATATTCAGTTTATATCGGTCTCATTGTAAATCTTCAAACAGCGTCTTCTTTAAAACACATGCAAAAACAACCAGAAAGAAGAAACAAAGTAGAAACAAAACAAACAACATTGCAGGCATGAATTCTCTCCACACTAGGAGCAATTACTGCAGCTCATGCTGCATGTACATTACATTATTGGGAGCAATCACACTTTAGACCAATGTGAACAAAACAGGATGATAACATAAGGTAGGGCAAGGATGTGCTGGCATCTGCAGTGAGATGATCATGGCTCCTAGACGGCCTATCGCAGACACTGTGAGAGACAATGAGAAATCTAAACCCCAAAAATCCCCCAAATCCGTTGGGATTTTTCATTTCAGAAAGACAGTACATCTGAGGCTGCCGTGCACATATATGTAGTATCAGTAGGGAACCTTCTCTGCCTCTTTTTCTTGCAAACTCAAGGGGATTTAAGTGAAAAATTCTCATTGCAGTTTTGCAAAGGTTGTCTGGATTTGGTCATGTGATTTGGTCAATGCGAGGCTGACTACACATTGACATCAATTTTGGTCAACAGAATACCAATATCAGCCTTGTGAGATGGCTTACAATGCTTGGATTCATCTACTTAATACTTGTTCGGGCAAGTGGAGTAGATTTTACTGAAATGAAAATGTTTTACTTAAGTTTCCCTTTGATTGAGTTGCATTTACATCAATTAGAGCACAGTGCTGACCAGAATGTTGCAGCACAATGTGCTACAACACTCAAGGCAAACAACCCTGCCAATAGAATAGAATAGAATAGAATAGAATAGAATAGGGTTGCATGGTGGAAGAGTGGTTAGCACATCCACCTCACAGTTCAGAATCCTGAGGTCAATTCCTGCTCACTCCGGTCTTCCTGTGTGGACTTTACGTGTTCTCCCCGTGCCCCCACCTTGGGTTCTCTTCAGGCACTCAAGCTTCCTCCTACATACCAAAAAACATGCATGGTAGGTGTTTTGGACACTCGAGATTGTCTTTAGGTGTGACTAAAACTGAATGGTTGTTTGTACTTGTGTGCCATGCAATTGGCTGGCAACCAGTTCAGGGGTTCTCCTGTCTTCTGCCCATTAAAGGCTGGGATAGGCACCAGCAAGCCAGCGGACCCTAGTGAGGAGAAGCGGCTATAGACGATGGATGGATAGAATAGAATAGAAAAGAATAGAATGTCTTTGTTGTCATTGTGTAGCTGCTATTCAACAAAATTGAGAACACAATAAATATTACAGTATAATTATCATGACTGTATACTTTAAAAGCTTATAAATAATAATAAAAATAAAAAAATCCCGTAAATATCTGTGATATAGCAGTGGCAGGTGAAACATCCTAGCACGGAAGTTGATTGTACACTATTCCTGCAGTTCATATGGTGCTGGTAATGTTGCAGTGGTAGTCATTAGGGACTGTGACAAGCACCACATTTAGAGTGAAGATGGGCAATTAAAGGAGCAGTTTAACATTGTTGCACAGGAGGCTGCCTTTAATGGCAAATTCCATTTGACTGCGACCACCCGCCATGATTAGAAACGACTGTTTGCGTAGGCTTATTGTTTAATTACACTGAATGATTTCAATAGTCCATGTTAGTGTTTTCCCAGTGGCGCTGATCTTTTTGAATTTCTGCCTCAGTTCTTTTTCTTTCTTTTTTTTTGCTTTTATTTTCTCTTCTCACTATTACCTCCCAACAATATCGCTCTCTTTCAACTACAGCATTTTAAATTCCGGCGGTGTCCAATTGGCGTGTTCCGCTAGACAAATATCTTCTTATTGTTGACGGTGTAAGGAGGTGTCGCGTCAGCGCATCACTTGACAAGCGTGAGATAGGTTCAACAAGTTGATAAGAAACAAGGTATTCGAGGTGCGGGGAGGGGGAGTCGCCATGGATATGCAGCTTTATCACACTCATCTATTATCATATGTTTACACATTCTACCCACTGGACTTGGGGGGGACGAGTATATGACAACTGTCTGATTAAAGATTTTCTGATGTGTTAAGGCAGTAGTCAAAAAGCAGTTACCTGCAGGTAATCCCCAAGAGGTCAGGCTAGCGCAGTGATCTGGTTGCAAGAGATTCCTCAGGGCAAAGGTACGGACCTCTTAATGTTTTAATTTGTGTAGATGGCCCGATCGGGGAGGCTTTACATATGGTGTTCATATTGTATCCCTAATTACATGTCCATGGCTAACAACGAGCGAATAGTCCGGCTCGAGTGTGTGTGAGGGTGATCTGTGTCCTCCCTATGTGCTCTCCACAGGCCTGTCACTGCGAGTCATCTTTACCTGAACACCACCCCCGTGACTCCATCTGTCACCGGTGGATGAAAAATGACTGTTGAGGAAGATGGAGCAGGCAAGAGAATGGAACCGAGACCTGCTATGATGAATGAAATGTCGGGTGGTAAACGAAAAACTTGTGTTTTAAAGAACAGCTTATTTGGCAAACGTTTATCATGTTCCAAACACTCCTGCGATGGGTGAAAATATGCATTATAGAGACTATACAAAAACTATGTTTGACAGTTTGACCTCACACGTGCTTAAAAACGTTTCATTTAAAGGTTTCAAACTATTGTGCCTTTGTGCCTGGACTCACTCTTGCATTGTTGAAATGGGACACTCGAGCGTCTCTGAAAAATGAAAAAGACTAGCTTGCACAAGTCATAGTTGAGGTGTCCTGTAAAATGACAGTTAAGTAGGTAGGTTGGTGTAGTCATTTATTTTTTTTTTTAACGTTTTTCATTTAAGAAACCTTCAAGCAACGTTTTAAAGTACCACTATGTAAATACCCGTATCATTGTCCCAGTGACTCTCCTGCAAGTATGCGTTTCACGCATAGTAAGTATCAAGTTTTTAGAGATCAGCTGCACCAGGACGTAAAGAGAACTGGGTTAAGTAATGGAGTTTTACACATTAACTTTGATTTTTTATTTATTTATTTTGGTATTTTAATCAGTGTCCTGGCGGAGTCCCAGCAGCACAACCACCTCCATCCTCCAATTTATGGCTAATAATTGGAAAATGAAACAAAAGAAATGTAACATCTTTGGCTTAAGTAACTAAAGCGAGAGAAATAAAGCTGAGTACTGTCAATCATGGACCTATCTCCCCGTGAAGAACAATTAGCAACCAAAAATTGGTGGCTCCTTTGTGTTTCTCTTACTTAATCTCTGAGCTGTAAAATGGAACCATTTTCTTGATAACGCCACTTAAAAAGACATGAAAAGGTCAAAATCATTTGGATTGCTCTTTTATCTGCACTTTTTTGTTCTTGTTCTGAACAATTTGCAACAAGTCAAAGGCAAGCTGAAGATTAAAGAAATACGAGCGCAATCAAAAAGTCTTTAAATCTTCTGCAGCACTTGGCCTGATGTCCTCAAAGGAGCCACTTGAATTCCTTCATTAAGCTCTGAGAAGATTAGATTTCGTGGTCATAAAAAAAAAAAAAAATCTAACCCTAACCCTATTCCTAAAAAATGGAAAATATGAGACGAGCAAAACTCAAGAGCATGCTTAATACATGATTTTGGCATGATGCCACAGGGTTTTTAGACTGATGGAAAATACAAAGATGTATTCAACACCCATGATTCTTCCCCCTGACCATTTGGGGGGGGGGGGGGGGGGGGATAACTCACACGTCCCACACTACAGAATACTCACTCAGGATCATCTTCCACAGACAGCTAACAATCATACATTTGCTAACTTTGATGACACGGGAGTGGAAATTTGGCCCAAATATTGATACGTTTGTAAGCCGCTTTACGTAGCTAAGCTATTTAATTGCAAGCTATTGACAGCATTTCTTGTACACCTTTCCAATGACAATAAAGGTATTTTAATAAACCTAGCATTAGGTGGAACATCTATGTCAGAGTGGTTGGCAAGTCCACCTCACAGTGCAGGTCACAGGTTTGTTTCCGGCTTTGATCTTAATGTGTGGAGTTTGCATGTTCTCCCCGTGTCCGCATGGGTTCATGCGGTGTACCTATCATGAGTGCATGACAGGTATATTGGACGCTCCAAATTGCCTTCAAGTGCGTTTGTGAACGGTTGTTTGTCTATGTGTGCCCTACAATTGACTGGCAATAAGTTCAGGGTGTACCCAATTCACTGCCCGAAGACAGCTGGGATAGACTCCAGCACCCTGCAACCCTTGTGAGGATTACTCTTGAGAAAATGTATGGATGCAATTCTACTTTTGTGAAACTGTCACATTAAAAAAGGGACAATTAAATAGTGTATAGTTTGATGCCAAACCATATGACATCTAACATCCACTAGCATAAAGTTAATATAATGTATATAACAACAGACTGTTGAGATGAAATTACAGAAATGCACCAGTAATTATATAGCTGCACATAACACAGCTACTTACAGGACTTGGAGCAGCAACACATACAAACAGTACCAGTATAGCGTTTGTGCTCTAAGCAACAATCAGTAATAAAACGAAAAAAAGTGTAAAATGTGCTCCTGTATTACATTGCCGTCCTGAACAAAGAACCATAAGTTTGCAAGGAGAAACTGTAAACGGAAAGAGCCGCGTATGAAGTTCTAATGACTCCTGGTAGGTTTGGCACCTGAGATTGGTCCGGTTAAAGTTGAGAATGTTTTGAACCGAAAATCAGCCTTTCAAAAGTCAAGCTATTATCGCTGGATTACTTACAGCACCCCCATCGGCTGCATCTCCAGTGTTTTCATGTTGTGTCAGTTCCCGTTGATTGATGACCTTCTTATTCATTCATGAGAACGTTTGTGTTCGCACACCGTCGAAATGTTCCCCCTGAATTCGAATTTCATGGAGTCTGCGAGCATCTCCTGTTTCATATCCACGAGCCTTAGAGCATTGTTCTGTCATCAGTCGCCAACGCTCGCCCTGGCCCTCCCTACCACCTTGGCCGCTACCACTGTATACATCACAATAATGTTAGCGCTGACACTCCCTTCCGCCGGCATTCATCTGGAACTGAATTACATAAGCCATTTACCAGCGGCAGCGGGTGATGGATGGCAGGGCCCCCTGGCCAAAAAAGAATCCAGGGGGTCTGGTGACATACGACACCGTCCATTTTCTCTGTCGTTTTAACTGCGATATGATCCAAGATACATGCGACTTTATCATAGGTAAAGACCCAAAAGACACATTCTGCAATACAGCAAAAATATGCCAGTGTCACTGAGAAAAAAGCCAGACTGTCAACTTTTTTGTTTATGAGAGACAATTTGTCATTGTAGTAGGTCTCGTATTACAGATCCATCCAGCAAAATGAATGTCTGTGTGTGTGCGCGCGCACGTACAATATTTGACTGAAGATAGAATTTAGAAGTGGGTGACAAATGATTTATAGCTGCAATCTTACCAGGCTGTCTGTGCTTTATTCGGCTTGATGTGGTGGCATTGGTGGTGGTGTTTTTTGCACACCTGGGATAGAGGCCTGCCAAACTGATCACTTGTTATCCATTCAGACAAAATGCACATTGGCTTTTAATCAAGTGTAGCTGATTGTTTTGATATGGAGAACAAATAACACAAAACACTGCTTGGGGGAGGATGGGTACAGACAATTTCATTTGAAAACCGGGAATTTGAAATTGAGATTTACATTGCCTGCCTAAACTTGGAAGCGTTATAAGACAATGAAATTACTTAAATTAATTTTAGACCAACGCATTGTTATTTTTCTGCAGTGAAATTGTATGAACATGGATTAAACATGCTCATACAATTTATATATATATATAAATTACTTAATAACAAAATAAGTAATTTATCTGTATCAGAACCTACATCAGAAAATGTTCCAGTCAGAATTTTGCCAAATTCCAACATCACATTTCAAAACTATTAACGTAACAACTACAACATCGAGCAATTCTCAGCCAGTGACATGGAAGCTATGCTGACTGAGGTTCCTAGGTAAGCAGAGTTGCAATAATGGCTCAGATTTGCATTAGTTAACACTATTACCAGTAAGCTTTTGATAAACAACAGGTAATGATTGTTCATTGAAGTGGCATTTAAGTAATCCATAATTTGGGGGCTGGTCACAAATTATTGGCAATAAGTGTGGTAATTCCATCAAATCTTCTGTGCACTTACTAGGGTACATGTTCATATAGAGCTGTTGTAAGGTGAGTCAACGGCATGTATTAGTATCAGCGTTAACTTAGGAAGAATAATTTATTTCTTAGTGAAGTTACCAAGGTGGTGATAGTTTTTGCGGTTTCCAAGTAACAGGAATACAAAGCAAGAACAATGATTTATGCAATGACTTCAGATGCAATGGGCTTCGTGGGACATTCAGATTAGAATGACTTAAAAGCACTTGTTTTAGGTAGCAATTAATTGCGCCATGAAGTTTCCATGCGACAAGAACGTGGCTTCAAAACGGTGGCTTCAAAACATAAAGATTGCTGCAGTAAATTTTGATAGATAAACAGATTCGATCAGTGCCAAACCTCTGAGAAGTCACTCTGATCGGTTGGCGCAGGATGCCTTGGTCTTCATGTGAAATACTCATAATCAGTTTGAAAAAGTCACAATCGATTGGAAGAAAGTTTCACAAACCTCCACAAAGTCACTTAAAAGTGAAAAACAAAAGGTCAGCCAAAAAAGACTAACAGAAAACCTGGTATGGAACCAAGCCGGTTCCGTTCTGACTGACACCTTTATGAACTGCTGTTTTTGACTTAAGATATCATCCTTAGATGCGACATGGCTCGATGCGTCGGTTTTTACCATTTCTTTGCGATAAGAGCGGTGGCGGTGAGCAGTTTGTCGCCTCGTGTGTCTCTTAGCAGCCGCCTGTTTTTAAAGGTCTTGTAGATATTGATGTCGGATGTGCCGCAGCTCCCATTCGGAGCCCCCTGAGGACATTTAATAACTCGGGCCAGCTCGCTTACTGCTGGATGAGCACGCGCTTCCTTTTAATATTTGTGGAATTGGAAGAGCTGTATTTGCAGTGCTGAATTTTAGCCGGGTCTGTCAAATAGACATTTACTACATGTATATATCTTGTGTGGATGTGAATGGCAAAACTGCACCTTACTTACTACGTACAGTCAAAAAAGTAATCCATCACAGCTAATATTGAGGCTTTGATCCATTTAAAAATATTCAATTGGTGTTACATTAATAGGTATTTTCAGTGTCAAATGGACAGTACTTGCCAAAAGTTTGGAAATACTAACGATGAAAATATCAAGATGTGCAAAGCTGCTGTCTGGGCAAAATGTGTCTATTTTGAAAAAGTAAGCTGTTTTGATAAATACGTTTTTGTTCACAAAATAATTCCATTTTTCTTCATAGTGCCGATGAATTTACAATTGAAGACATTTTCAAAACTTGAGTAAAAAAACAACTATAAGTTGTACGCTGTGTCTTTATAGAAACACATTAGGATGCAGAAGTCCTAACCAGTCCACCACTGTGCAAAAAAACTATAATAGAATAATATAATTTGCTATTTCAGAAGTATCAAACTGCTAGCCTTTCACAGTAAGGCCTTTCACACCCTGCTGGTTGATCAGAGGGACCGTAGTCACAAAAATGACAACCATGCTTCCATCAGCCAGCCCCAGGGCAGCTGTGGCAACATAATATAGTTTACCACCATCAGTGTATGAATGTGTGAGAGCATGAATAATGTATCCATTGTAAAGTGTCTTTGAGTGTCTAGAAAAGCGCTACGTAAAAGTCATGCAAATTAGCCAGCAGCCAAAAAGTAGCGTAGCTTCAAAAAAGGTTGGTGAACCTTGAGCTACACTGGACATGCATTAACTTGTTAAGGAACTGTGCATTTGGTCGGCTTCCAGATTATCAGGGATCATGGGCGGAGAAGCAATCACACCGAGGTGTCTGGGGATCGTCTGCTCCATACCCTCATTTGAGGGTATTTCAGTTCAGCGGAGCTTCGTTTATATTCATTTTCGGAGAAAAATTGCTGCACAAGTCGAGTGCGGCCACTGACAGGCACAAGCTGTTTAAAAAGGGGCCGCATACACAAAACACTTTTGATGGACGGGCGATGTTTTAGTGCCTTCGGAGTACCACAGGGTCAGAGTGAATTTATGGCGAATATTCTGAGGCTTTTCTCACGGACGCAGAACACGGCTCGCCAGGGATTTCTTCTTGAATTTGTCCCTATTTACTTGTCTGGCTCTCTTTGCAAACTCATCAACACAAGTGCATACTTCTGTCCTCAAATCATTTTGCTTTGCTGCACAGCAAAATACAGACTCATGCTTTTCTCGGTGGTCTGAAACTTCGTCCAAGCCCCGCAGTTCAGTTCCATATGGAAAATGAGAAAAAATAATGAAATAACCAGATGCTGTTGTTTTCTTATTACTCACATTGAATAAGTACAGAATTCATGACATAGCCCAAAAGGGTTTACTCCACATTTGCAGTTCTACGCTTCCGTAGAAATGCAACGCTACAAATGAAAGGGTAAATTTCTTGTATGTTTAGACAGTATTACAGGTGGAAATCTTTGACTGTCTCATGATTTGATTCAATTGTGGTTAGGACACTTGTGCCACATCATCCAATGACAGCATACTTAACTAGCGGTTTCTTAGCGCCCTTGATCAGCGATTGAATGTGATTTTTTTAATGGTATGTTGACCTGATGTGCTGGCAATAAAAATGGAGTTGTGAGAAGTAAACCTTGCTGGTAGCAACTACAGCTGTGAATGGTATTAAAAAAAAAGTGCTATTGCCTGCATTGACATCCATGTATTATGTGGTGTGTTGATTTTAAAGATGGCCTTCGCAATACGCTGTTGGCATGGAATGTGATGTATTTTCAGCAAAATCGTGCTTTTTGAAGAAATAGCTTTAATGACAGATTAAATCAGTAAAAAAAAAAAAAAAAAAATATCGCTTTAGCGGCAAAAGAAATGTTATTATAGGAGAGAAGTTATTTTGGTAACCTTTGCACCTTTTTGCAGCAGTAACAAAAAATATATAAATGTGTACAGTCCTGCTGTTTGATAACAACTACAACTGAGCCATCTTGTATTTACGTTATTGTAGAGTGGTGTGTTCTTGTACTTTTCATACCATAGGGTATGATATATGGGATGAATGGATAATTATGTGTCAGAAGACAAAACTGAATGTGAAAGGAAGCTCAACAAAGGAAAATAAGTCTTGTCTTTTAGCGTTTATATTTGTGCAGTTGTTTCCCACTGTTGTTGGACAAAGCTGTGCTCACAAGAATCATTTTGTGTTGTTTGTCCGTCCCATGACAATGCATCCTGACCTCCTGCCATTTCCCGCACCGGTCGAGTGGCCCGTGTCCAAAATGATGAATTGAAAGTTGTCAAAACTATCTTTTTCAGTTCAGATTCCACGGAAGGAGAAAATTGGCAAAACTGTTTAAGGGCACACATGCGTTGCTTGCCGTTCATCATGTGGAACGCAAATCGCTGCTTGTGCGCGTGTTTGTGCAACGTCCCGGTGGGGGTGAACAACTTAAGTCACACTTTTTAATTATTAATCATATCCTGTTTATCTTAGGGCAATTTGTGCAGTTGCGAAGTTGAGCGTGTGCATATTTGTGCGTGCAGTGGGATGAAACGCAAAGACACAAAGAAGAGCAAAGCAGCAATCGAGCACATTGTAAAACTGGAGCAAATAATAAAGCATTGCAAATGGAAAAAAATCATATTTTAACTGATGTTGATTGTGCTATACTTGAGTAAATCGCATCATATTTTGAGTGCAATGATTAATATATACGTAATTGACAATCGTTTGGAGGACTTATCTACTTTGAAATTTTCATCAGACTTCCCATTACTAGCAGCATATCAATAAGATACCACTGCAACTCGTAAACATACAACTGTCCTAACAACAGACAACTAAGTCGGTAAGTGGTATAATGCTTTGTTTTTTCGTGATACACGTGATATTCTGACATATAGTAGAGTGGAAGAGAAACCTTCATTATCAAGCGAGGATTATTTTTAACCCCCGCGGCTAACGTTTTTCAGGGAGCATAGGCTTGGAATCTCTGCCGCTGTTCATCCTGTAGCAGCAGTTTTGCACAGCAAGTGTCTGGAAATCCACCCCAAGCCGAGTACCTGCAGCACAGCAAGCGGTCGGGATAAGGTGCACAAACAATCACGCACAAACAAAATTCCCTCCTCGCTGACTTTTTCTTCCTCTACCCCACATCTTACATTGCACACATACTACAAGTGTGTGTGTGTGTGCGTATATATATATATATATATATATATATATATATATATATATATATATATATATATATATATATATATATGTTAGGGCTGGGTATTGGGTCGTGCATACAACTTCAAGTTTATTGCAATATATTGCAAAACAGGATGTTAAAGACAATAATGATGATGTCGGGTAGCTGCTAACGTTAGCTCACCAAAACCATCAATAACCGAGCCGACTGAACTTGATTAAAATTGAAATTGTGGAATGCACTTACTGTTTCTGCCTAAAGCATTAATAATGCATCGCTGTGTTGTGAAGCTAAGTAATAAAGGGATTACCATAAACAAAAAACGATTTTGTATCTTGTCTTCAAAGGTTTACAATACAAGATAGATGAAATGATTTGTACTAGTTTTAGGCTTAAGCCAACCTTTCACTGACTGTGTAATGAGCGTAATGAGCTACATTTAAAATGGCAAATACATATTTCCAGTTATGTCAGTAAGAGTAATGTAAAAGTAATGCAAGAGTAGTGTGATGCCTTACATTTCAAATACAGTAATATTGTAATGCAACTAAATCCTTTGACATGACAGTAATAAGTAATAAATAATGCACTACAGTTTTGAAGTAACTTGTCCAACACTGATGTTTTGTGTTCTAATATTGATTATTGTGTAACCAACCAAAGCAGCAGCACCTACCTACGCACACAATACCAAATGGACACTTACTGGACATTAGACGCACTAAAGACAGTCTCAAATAATGTACAGATGTTGAGTAAGTTCAGCATTCTGGTCAATTCCGACTCGGTCGTACGAAAATGTTGTGTATCTGATGGCACGCTCCTGGTAGCGTCAAAACTATGTAAGTGGTTATGGGTGAAATTTCAGCTCCGTGGTGTCTTCTTTCAATAAAGATCAACAGATTAGACAAAATACTGCACAAGGTCAGAGGCTACATCTTGCTTTGTTGTGTTTGGTCTCATTCCCACTTCTGAAGTTCAACAAATGAGGTACAAATACAGTCATGACTAACTGTCAGTTTGCTGCAGTATGCCCAAAGTGAGGACTTTTATGATTGCTTCTTCTCTTTGAAAAATTTGACATACGCTAGGTTTGTAGGCAGGTGGCCAGACGAAGTCAGGAAGTCGTGGAGAAAAATATAACTTGGAAGAGAAGAGAGACACGACAACTGCTTAAGTCAGAAAAGGTGAGTTGAGCGAATTTAATGACTGCATAAAATATATGAGGTGAGATGAGATATTCCAGGAAGGGGAGATATATCCGTTTCGTAAGCGCTCGAGTGGAGGCAGCTTGATTCCATCAAAAAAAAAAAAAAGCTGATTTCACAGAATCGTCAGTCACCTTTTTTTAGACTTTTAAATCAACACCTGTCACTTGTGCAGTTGTCAGCAGTGCATTTCTATTTTTATTTTGTCGAGCATTTTTTGACATTTCCTTTAAACACTCACTCATATTGAGTGACACACACGCACACGCACACCCCACCCACTCTAACACACAAACGCACACCCACATTCACACAGAGTAAGGATAGGTAGTGTCCTACGCTCAGCGATTATGCTAGGGCGTTCCTGGCCTATTGAAAGTATCGAATCATATTGTAATGAAGTGAAATGAAGTGTAATGAGTGAAAGATATGTTACATAATACAAAATCATATCATAATTGCATCCAATAGAATTATAATTAATTAACCGATTCATATTATATGTTAATGGGAATGAATCTTGTATCATATCATAATTGGACAGGATTGTCTGTTATGGTAAATGCACTGCTTCGTATTGAAATTGGTGTGAATCGTACAGTTATGGGAGTGGATTGTACACTGTAATCGAGTGAGTCATTTTATATTGTAATTTCAGTCAATTGTGTGAGTTTGTTGGTTTCAGCATCCTACCATAATTCTTATTTCAAGCCAACTTGCTGCAAACTTCAACTAATGTAATTTAATCAACCATCATACTGTAGGTTTTTGCAATGGATCCAATCACACAGCGCCTCATCTTCAATCAAATCCCTTGATGCCGTGCCCTTGACACGGACGACACTTTGCCTGCTCCCTTCCCGGTCATTCATTAGACTCTCAGACCTAATTACTCCATGCTAACGTTAATGGGCTTTTCATCTGAAAACAGGATGAGCTCCAGAGGATTTTCACCTGTTTACAAGCACCACTAATGCTAATTAGCACCACTGAAAGGGTCAAACATGCAGGGATTGCAAGAGCATCCTACAGGTGACATTGAAGTAACAGCTTGAGGTAGAAACTGTTGACATGTTTCCGAGCTCAAAATTGCTCGTGTCTATTTGATGTGCTTTGGTGCTGCTGTATTTGTAAGCTAATGGTTAGGCGTGCAACATCTGCTCATGGACAATAGTGTCTTTCCATGAAATTTGCAAGTCCAAGAAGTTTGACCAGTTTATGGCATCAACAAGTTTAGGACAGTTTATGACCTTCGTTTGGATTCATGTTGAATCTATGATAGCTTAATGAGCTGCAATGATATATGCAGACTTCTTATTAGGCTACAACATTTGATAACTCCCCTGATATTCACACATTCACCTAGATTCCGCCCTGTTGTGTTAAGTACTATTTAATTGTGAAGGACACTTTTACAGGCACTTCTTTGTTCATTTGATGTAAATTAATGTGTGTGCCACTTGAAAAATATTGAGTAATGTTAATGATGGCCGAATTCAGATTTAAAAAGAATTTTCTGTCTTTTCATTGGCCGGTCAGAGCAAACCTGTCCCAGACAGAAGCAATGCTCCAAACTGTCGTAGAAGATACACTTGGCATCGTTTTATTGCAGTTTTGCATAGTATTGATCTTTTCTACAATTGCGATGTGCTAGTGGTAGTATTCAGAGGCGGATTAAGTCTGATAAATTCTCCACTAAGACGTAGCTGCCTAATGCACGGCCCACCTCTGAGCATTATTGACTGAATGATACTAGAGTAATGAGATGGATATTTAGGCCTCAGTTTTTCTCCTGCGTGCACTGCCGCAGTTTAACAGCAACACTGTATTGACTTGGGATCAGATTGATAAATTAAATGCAGTGTAATGTCAAACCTTATCTGCCGTGACTCGACTCCTTTGGGTCTTTTCATATTTAGGGGTTTCATTTGCATGTCCTCACCTTCAGAGAAAAGTTTATGAACATCCTGAGGGGTTTCCATTTTTAAGAGTAGTCAGCACGGAATAAACGAGGCGCATTACGGTACAATGTGTTCAATTATCAGCCTGTTTATGGGAAAACATGCTTAGTTCTAAAAATGTGGTTTTGGCTCCTGAGCTGATTTAGTGAAGCATGTCGGCTGGATTGAAATTGTAGTAAAAATGGTTGATTGAGAGTAGATGTACAGTATTTTTTATTTTTTCATATATAACTATTGTAATTACCATAAAATTAGTCATACATTTTGTGCATATGTGTCTGTCGAAACAGCTACACAAAGTGGTTAAAAAAACCATGATGTCCATTAACCAGGAAGAGTAAATAAATAAGTAAATAAATAAAGAATAAATCATCAGCAATCGTATGCACAATATTGTACATATTAGAACACAATAAAATAAAAGAGTAAAAACTAATACATTGAACCAAATAAAATAGCCTGAGTAAAATGTATTGAAATTCTGACATTACCCTTAATCATTGTATGCACCTTTAAGTACCTTTGAAAACATATTAAAAGGGTAAAAATATCAAATAATAGCTTCCAGGTTAAGTGTGTTGAAAATAAATATGATCAAATTGTAAATACTGTACATATTTTTTTGTCACTCTGAGCGACATTTAGCTAGCGAATCAGCGCGTGAGACGGAAGTGGCGGACGCAGCCAAACGAGGAAGACAAGTCTTTGGAAAGAATGCACGCACAGGTTTTGTTATTTTGCACTTTACATCTGATTGTGTTCATATGGATGACATGGCCACTTAGCCGAAGGAAAGTGAAGAGGAATTCTTCAACAGCTACATCTATCAGGTGAGATTGATTGCCTGAACTTAAAGCAGACACTAACCGTAATTGCTTTATTGATCATGAATATGATGGTGAACATCATTGGCTCTCTTTGTCCAAATCTTTTTTTACATAAGTCAGCAGGAGCTATACATTGCCTTTTTCCTTTTAAAATAAGTATATGTATATGTGAATAATTGTCCTTCATGGGAAGAAAACAATGTTTGTCCTCTTGCTTGTTGGTTGTTCATTTTTAGGTGCGCTGTAAATGTGAGACTAGTTCACCTCACAGCTTAGACGTATCAATCTAGTTACCCCTTTTTTTGTCATTTGCTGATATATGTTACATTAGTTATTGATTCATTTGAGTGAATGACCTTCAGAAGCTTCCAGTGTCCCAAAATTCACGTTTTACCTTAAGTATTAAAGACAATAAGGGGTATAAATATTCTTTCATGACACCGTATCGCACATACCTTCAGCACCTCGTTGATTGTTGTACAGGAATGAAATGTTGGCAAACACCTTCAGACCTAGGGAACGCTCCTGTAGCTGTAGCTAGTTTGTGCATTTCATCACCTGAATGTAACTACACTGAAAACAGTTTCTAATTCTATAGTGTTTAAATTAATCATCGATCGAGCTCTCCACGAAAACAAAAGCCATTTGGTGCTTTATGGAAGGGAAGAATCAACAAAAGTATAAGTTTCATGTACTGAATGATGGTGTGTTTGAATTTTGAAAGAGCAAAATTGTGAGCACTTATGGTTTGCAAAACAAAGGGCCGGCTGAGTGAGCTTCACACAGCAGACATTTCCGTGGAGATCAAATGCTTTGATTCTTGTTATGTCTTCCACAAACAAGTGACCGAGGACTGACAACGCCCGTGCGGGTTGCGACAAAAACAACACGATTCTGTGGGAGACGGAGAAGGGACTTCCATTTAGAAATGAGGAATACGGACTACTTGGCAGACGGTATGGAGGGCTATTGATACGCATGCGCAGCAGGCACTTAGTAGATGGCCGAGTTGTCGGTGCGGACGCAGTGATTTTCTTGACCCGATCTGCCGACATTATAGGCCGACGCTACGGGGGGCCATGACAGCCAATTATCGGGTCGGTGTGTCGAGGCCCTTAGATGTTCCACCTATTGGCCCATTTGGTTTCATTTTTGATGTTGCGAACCCCCGCCCCAGCCCCTTCTCACCGTAGTGACTGAATTAAAAGAGAACGGCTGCCCATGCTGTGAAGCGAAATCAAAGGTCAATCCCGGTAGTGAGGGGATGTTCAACACAAGCACTTCCATCCTGGATGACCTCCTTTTTTCTTGCAACTTGCCTTCAGCCCTTCTTTTTGTTCTTCCCCCCTTCCCATTTCCGGTTTAAAAATGCACACTTTTTCAATGCGATAATAGGCCAACTGTCGAGGCAGGCGCAAGTTGGCGTGTGTGCGGGTATGACACCGACACACATACGTACACCTAAAGCCAAAGCCATCCTTCAGTCTGACTGTGAAGGCGACCCGCAGAGCAGGAAGTGAGGATAAGGCGCCACACCCCCCCGCTGGTCAAAGAGAGAATGAGCAGGACAGATAATGCCATCTTATCCACCGCCACCCAAAACCACCCTTCGCTTCCCCCCGCCACCACTTCTCGCATCAAACTATTGTTTTTTTTGTTTGTTTGTTTTTTTTAGCTGTGAGCTTTCACATAAAATACCAGCACCATAACTTTTATACACAACCATTTTGTGTAGTTTGCAAACAAAAGTCACAGTCCAAAATTCAATGTAGTATGCAGAAATAGGTGAAAATACAGTGAGACTATCTCAATAGTCTAACCACTAGGCACTTTGTACAAATCTAAACTTATTAAAACACACTTCAATATATTTAAACAGACATATTTGTTCTCAGCATCTTGTCAAGAAAAGGGAGACTAGCATACAATGTTGCTTCGATATAACAAAAGATTGCTTTTCCTCAAGCTGCAACGCATCACAGGCTCCACTTGCACAGTTTATTTCAAGCTGTTTATTTTTACTCTGAGGTTTAGTGTATTGTAAAACTGACATAAGATAAACAGGAAATGAAACATTATACAGTGAAACCTGAGATTGAAATGAGGTGTCTTACAAAATCTGGGTAAATAGTTTAAGAATAAATCATCTCAGCTGACACATTATTTTGATTTGCAAAAGTCTTGGCACAGATGCGCAGTGTTGCTTTTCCTCAAGCTGCCAAAGCATCACAGGCTCCTTTCGTAACAAGTCCCATGCATCTTTGTTAGCTTTGAATTTGCACTCAGCATGACACCCTGACCGAAGGGAAAACCTCTGATGATTGATATTGTTATCGGGAACCTTACTGTTGAAAAAAGAAATCATAGCTTATCATGTTGCATTGGGAATGTTATGGTACTCTAATTAGAAACCTTTCAAAAACTAATATTTTAACATGCACTGAGCAATGACGAACAAATGATAACAAGTATACCCCCCCATAATGATTATTACTTGAGTCAGTAGAAGTAAGATGAAACTTTTTTTCCTTACTGCAGTTAATTATGCTGCCTTTCACCCAGTCAACCTCAGCAGCTCGGGACATACTTTAATTAACAAAGTAGTGTTGCTGTGTCCCCAATGTTTGTAAGGTGAAAATGTGTGGCACAAAGGATGAGCAGCGAGATAGCAGGGGTAACCTGGAATGCCAAAAAGTCGCTACATTTGTTGCCCATGAGTGTCTTTTAAAAGTTTCTAAATATAGCGTCAAAGTGGTTCAACTGGCAAAAGAGAAAAGATGCTCGCTTCATTGAGTGCCGAAGCCCCACCCCCGTTGTCTTGGTAACAAATTCTCCAAGACATGTGAATCTTCATCCTTTGTGCATCTTGACTGATAAATGCCAGAGAGCTTTTGTCAAGACACCTTGGATTTAGTTTAAATTGTGAACAAATTGCATAATGTCTGGTTTAATTGGATCTGATGAGAAGGCCTAAGCTCTACGGCCATCAAACAATGCAGTCTTGACAAGACTGATCACCCCAAATCTTCCATGACGCTAATAATCTGCTCGAGTCATCTCGACAAGCCCCCCGGTGGGAATCTGTCGACTCCCATCATAACAACCATTATTATGATTATTATTATTATTATTATGATCATTATAGTTTGTGGCTGCGAGGTAGCTGGCTTAAGAAAGTGTGTGTGTGTGTTGACATTGATCCTATTATCTTTGTTATAAAAAAAAAAAAGGCAGCACTTCAGGCTATGCAGGGCAGAGTATCTCTTTACACATACCACACACACACACACATTCCCCTGGCCTGCCTAATTGGGGAGGGAGTAATTGCGGTGTGGGTGATGGCACCAAAGCCCCCAGCTATTGACACAAGGTTAAAGGCCCATTAACTCCACCAGTAGAAATTAGAGAAAAAAGAGAGCACCACACAAAAGCACCCTTTAACACAGGCTATTTGCACTGATCTACAAATGGAACTTGTAATGTAAAACTGAGTCTTTAAAGTTCCATATCACGCGAGTTCAACTTTTTAACCTAGTTACCATGTTGACCCCCCAGTGCCATTTTTTTCTGTTTCTTAAAATATGTCTGCGAGAGCTATTCTGCACAGTTTTGTAGCAATGGAGCTAATTTACATAATAACAATTACCCCCAAAATTGAGTTTCCCTGTCCATGTTTTGTTAAGCTGGGCTTGGAAGATCTAAAGCCATTTTTCAAGCTATCATTAAGAGACAGCTCCATCCCAATGGGTGTGATGCCCCTGCTGCTATCATGTCAGACAGGTAACAAGAGCTGTTATTATGATTGTTTTGTATACTAATTGGTGTTAGCTTCTGAAAAGTGGCACTTACTGCTCATTATGCTCAATAAAGTCCGTGACTTCAAATTTTGTTTGATGATGCTCCATTCACCATGTACTGTATGCACAAAAGTGTTCTGCCATCTGTGTTGGATTTAATAAAATTTGGAACTATTTTTGTTGTGGTCTCTAAGTGTCTTTTAGTCAACAACAAAATCTGTTTTTTTTTCTTTTCTTTTCTGGTTCATTTGCCAGAAAATCGTGTCACATCTGTATAAAACAACAAAATAAAGGCATACATTTTACAAAAAAGAGACAATAAAACAATTTACAGAAGCAATTAGGTGTGTTTTGAGCCCCGCCCGTTTTCCAAAGTAGGAACAGCTCTTGCCTTAATGCTAGCCATCCCATGCTAATGAAATATATCACTGAGACTCAGTTTCCCATTGGGAAATTGTTTGAAATAATATTGTCACCTTCCAGGAAGCAGCACCAAAGAAAACGTCAAACCCATTTTGGAGCCGTGCATGCATTTGACCATTTGTATTCTGGCAAATGAAACTAGCTGCCGTGAGGTTATTCTGCCACTCTATTTGCTTGAGTGAATCAGGAGCAGAAAGTGTTGTTGTAGAAGCTCTGCCCCCCACCCCACCCCGCCTACCAAAAAAAAAAAAAAAAAAAAAAGTGGAAAGAAGCATCAGCAGTTTAGTGAATGAAATAAATGGAAAGACCTTAAGGGAAAAGGGTCAAAGTAATATGAATGTGTAGGTAGGAAGCGTGGGACTATTGCTTACCTCCACGCTGTGCTGACATGACTAGCGCCACCAAGTGAGTACATTTGTATACATTCAGTGTATTTGTGGATGTGCATTAGCCCCGTATTCGTTTATGCAAATTGGAATTAAACGTATGCAACAGCAGTTACTCATTGAAAATAATTTAAAGATGAGTCATTCATTGATGCTGGGACAGATTCGTATATTTGTCAATGTTTTTCATTACATTTACTGTCTGCTGTTGTAAATATTTATTGTTTCAGTCTCTCTTGTAAAAGGGCTTGATCTCAATTAGATATCTAAGAAAAAATCCATAATATGACAATCCGTATGCATATTACCATACAATAATGCTAATTGTTGCATGTTTAATCAAAACAACACTGTAATGTCTCAAAGCATTTTACAAGAAAATGAAAGTGAATGTTTTGAAATTGGCTTTGGAGGTAGAGCTGCTGCTCTTAGCTATTCAACCACCCAATTTCTTTGTATACCTGTAAAATGGCAATAAACACATTATATTCAATTATTTTGCCAGCCTAATATCATGGTTGCCTTGTGGTTTTGAAAAAAAAAAGGATAGTGTACAGTAAATGCACTTTCAGACAATAGTCTGTTTGCCTTTATGTCTCATTTGTCTGAGTGGCATGATCTGGATGCCTGACACTCAATCAGAAAAAAACATTTTTTTATCAAGCATAATACTGTATATATTATTTTCATTTGTATTGTGAGAGAAAGTTGAAAGTACCTGGGCATTGGATTTTTGTACAATTTGTAGCAGTCGCTTATCAAAAACTGACTGTTCTTGAAGATTCGTCTTGCACTTGGAAATCAAGTTACCACAATGCTTGTTTGCACCAATTAAAATCCATTGTTTGTCTTACATTTGTGTTAAGCCCACCGCAACTGGGAGGTACAAACACTGAAGTGTAAGCTACTAACCGGTGGTTTCTATGCGCTCTCCACAGTACAATGCTGGTGGCGAGGTGGCCGCTCAGACATTCCAGCGGACGGCGAAACATTAATAAAAGGAGACATTTTACCCGAGGCTGCCCATGACGAGCACCTCCCCACGCTCGAAGACAGCCTTCGCGTCAGTGAATGTGTGCGCGCGTGCCGCTAAAGCCACGTTGGCAGTTGTACTGTACGAGCCTCCGGAGATGTGACACGTCGCAAAAAAAAAAAAAAAAACATGATAAACAGACTAGTAGTTGCCTTTGTCAGAGTCTTTAACCTTCCAGCTTCCTTCCATCAACATGTCACAAAGATATATGTCAAAACCCAAAAGCTAGAACTCATTCAAGGCCACACTGCGCAACCAGCAAAGTCAATGCTTGTGCTCATTTCAGTTGTTTTACCGAGAGGAATTCATGTAAAAATTAACTGTTGCTGACATGACTGATACGACCTTTATTAACTGTACAAAAAGGCTATATAATTTCAGTAACTATGCAATGAGCTACTGTGGTACATTGAGCTACAGGTTTAATTTGGTCCCTTACCAAGTTGACTTTAAAGTCAAATTAAATGATTCTATGCAAACGCAATTATATGTTGTATGCTCCACCACTAAAATAGGTATTCCAAATAATATGTTTGTGGATATAATAACATAATGTGACATGACCAATGGCACATTTAGATCAATTTCAGTCACTAGCGGGTGGCAGTCCAGGACAAAAGGGCCACCTTCTTTGATACCGGGGTATCAAACATACAGCCCGCGAGGAGGTTTAATAAGGCCCGCAAGATGATTCGGTGACGCACTGAATAAATATTAATAGGACCGAACCCATTAGTCCGCTGCCCTTGCGTGTGTCAAAAGATTCACTCGGTCCTGGTTGTAACTGGTCACTTCTTTTATTGAATGAAAAATCAAAATTCAAGCTAAAGTGACCAGTTGCCATACTTGCAGCAAATTGCAGCAAATTCAGAAGTACAATTAAACAAAGTAAAGGACCCCAAAACAGCCTGAACAACAAACTGTCAATAATAACAACATTTAATAGCAAAAGCAGCATGAGCAACGTGCTAACAAGGAAATACCAAGGAAATACCAAGTACCAACTCAAACCTAAAAAAAGCTAATCAGAAACTATCAAAAAAAGTGAGGTGGGCTGAGTACCACCAAACTATGCTACTCTGAATAAACAAACAAGACAAGAAGATAAAGGTATAAAGACATACAGATACTTATAAATAAATCAGGCTAGCAATGGGAATGTCTTCTGATTGGCTGGATGAAGTCACGCTAGTCCCAAACCTAAAGCTCAAATACTAAATTCCCGGCCTGCTATTGTGTCACGGCTTCAAGAAAGAGCTCTGTCGCTTTAAATGAACACTGTTAAAAGTAGTCGATTGGACAGGCAGTAGTGTGTGGATTGGGAGCCAAGAGGTGAAAGAGCGCAAGAGCTGTCTAATCCCATCCCGTCACGAGACGACTCTTTCTCAGCGTCCTTTTGCTCTCGTCACATGCCCCCGGGGACCAGTTGGCACATTTGCGTCCGCGCTGGTGCCACGTTTGCGCGTCACTGGCTGGATTTCACCATTTTGGAGCGCCTCACATTAGCCTGTGGGAGCTCAGGGCAAGGACACTATGCATGGGTTAAGTAAAAGTGTCATTCTTTGCGTGTGTGTGCGTGCGTGTGTGCGGAGGGGAAATGGGCGCAGATGGTTTCGACCATTGGAACGGTCTTTTACGAGAAGTTGTTCAGAATCCAGGACGTCGTAAAAGATTATTAGGTCCTTTAAACGCATCATAACGTCGACAACATGTTTGTCCTCCATGGCGCAAAGCGCGAGGCTTCGCTACGCTTTGTTGACCCAACATGCTGACAGCTGATTCTATTCTTTTTTTCATATTAATCGGTCACCACAAAGACATGTCTCTTGTCATCGTAAATAATACAACATTCATTTGTTTGCCATTGAAATGTTTTAGCTGACATTGGAGCGTTCCAAATGGTCATGTGGGTGTCAAATAAATGAAAAACAGCATTACCTTGACTTGTGAGTGTCCCAACTCACATTTTTTGGGCTTCTGGATTTTGATGTCACGCACCAGGCCACATCCAACACATGAATTACTAATAATGTCACTTACAAAACGTGTTCATTTCTTTACTTGAATTTCTGTTCATGTATTTGCTTTTTTTTTTTTTTTTTTTTTTTAATTAAAACAAAATGTAAATGTGGCTTGGTGGGGCGCTTGCATGGATTAAGGGCAGTTCAATTTATTTCATTGGTAAAAACTGTCATGTTGTCCGACCTGATCAAATGCACCAAAACTGCATTACACTTCCTGTGTCAATAGTTAGCATGGTTCCAACTTGCATTATATTCAGGTAACTTTCGGCCACCAAATTGTCAGCTGTCAAAAGAAACACCCTTGGTACACCAGAACACCTAAAAAGACGTCCCTGATGTTATTGCTTCCTATTTTCTACTTTTAAAAAATGGTGTGCGGGATGGTCTTTTTCGTGTTATGTGTTTTTGAGAAATAATTGTGTGCACAAGGGGAGTTTCTCAAAAGTTTCTCAAGATTTGATCAAAGACAAAAAGTTTTGCTGCAGACTAATGGTGTTCTCCCGGAGGCTGGACACACGCACAACAGGCTTTTGGCCACTGCAACTTTAATGCGCGTAAACACACGTACACACATTTTGATCAGAACAGCTTGTCTTTGCGACGACTACACCGGTCTTCACGGAACATTAACTGGCTCTAATTAAAACATGAAGCAATATGTTGTTTTGAAAGCATTACTTTTTTTTCTTAGCATCTTCCTTCGTGGCGCCGTAGGGAGCGCACCTTGGGTTTATTTCCCAGTATCATCCCTGTTATAATTCACATATGCTATGTTGTGTGAGTGTGGGCGGTGTCCCCTCCTCCACTCACAATGTGACCAAAGACAGTGCTGATCTTTCTTGGAGTACGATTTGATTGTTTCTCTTTTTTCCCACCAAAAGCAAAATATGTGCTTTCTTTACAATGAAGCATCCTTTTGTCATGGGGGGAGAAAGTGGTGCATACACAACCACAATAGGTGTAAAACGGCATCACTATGCACTGTCAACTAACCAGATAAACTCCTCTCATAGTTTAACCTGCCAACACACTTGAAAGAAGAGGCGGGGTCAGAGTGGCATGTAAGTGTGAGGTGTGAGCTGAGGCTGATAGCGGCATACAACTTCTTGCGTTTTGCTGAAAAGTGTTTTAGTACCTGTTGCTCTACTTTCCCACGTGTGAGGGCATTACAGGAAGGATTTTGCAAAACCCTAAAGAGAGAAAAAGTATGCTGTGCAGGGATTCTTATAATAATTTTCAGTCAGGTATTCACATTCGATTTAATTACAACCCCCCCCCCAAATTGTGATGCTTCACATACGGCTGGATGGATTTAGGCAATTCACATGCAGTATATTCCCAGGCGCGGCATTGGCGTCCACAATATGGCTTGTGAAACAGCAAATAAATTGTCCATGTGGCACAATCAGATTTTTAAATGCCCTGCGGTGAAATTAAAACATTCACCATTTTGAGCCATTTTGTGGACAAGACTGTACCTCAATCAACTTGGATCTCAAATCAGCATTCCCCTTAAAGGGGTTCATTCATCAAAAGTCAACTTTTTGGAGCTTTTAACCATCTTAAAATTTTGATTTCACGCCCTAAATACCCCCAACGTGTGATTTTGTCATTGACACATTGTTCTTTGCATATTCTGCACTCTCAAACACGAGCAAACAAACATGTCTGGAGAAAAACTTATAACGACAGAAGAAATTCATGCTACACAATGACGTTATTCACATCCTTTAGTTTCATTTGGGTTCCGGAGTTGAGGAGGAGAAATTTTGCACTGAGTAGGACATGTGAGCAGCAACATCTCATTTATTACTTACAAGTATCACTCCTTGCAAGTGTTTTAGTTTTTTGGTTGGTGTTTTTGTTCAGGAACTTTGATTGTTCCACGATTTTCACTTTGCAACTCAAGGTACTGCTTTGATTTCATAAGTTGTATAATACATTGTCCTAACCCGAACCTCTCTTTGACATGCGTGACAGTTTCTAATATTAAAACACATCATGATTATTTTAAGAACGCCCCTCATAGCCAGACGGCATGTGGCCAAGTAGTAAAGGGTGGCTTCCCCAGTCAGGTCATTAAATTTGCCAGTGCCACAGAACCCCTGGACGGGGGTGAACGCCGGGCGGTCCCCACATTAGCTCGTATTAATGCAAACGTGGTGCTACAGCTGGTCGGGGCAAGGGAAAGGGCACATCCCACGTCAGATCATTAATTCCGCCCACGGAGAGGAGACGGGAAAAAAAAAGAAGGGAAGAAAAGTACACAGGCGGGCGAGCCTCTAACGCAAAGAGTAAACAAAAAACATTGTTATTTTTCAAAGAATAAAGTTGGTGATGAGAATAAAGTCACACTCCCACAAAATTATTAAGAGATTAAAATCATAATTTTTCAAAGAATTTTAAAGGAAAAGGTACAATATTGTAAGATAACCTTCACAATATTTAAAACATCAGAAAGTTCTGAAACACAATGCGCCTTAAGCGGTGCCCTGATTTACGAGGTTCTTGTGTGTCCTTCTTTTCAAGATCCGAGTTATCGCTTGAACTGGTTTTGCTTTGTGTTGGCAGCAAAAGTCAAAAGCAAGGTTTCAACACGCTGCCATTTAAGCGAAGTGAAGGTACTGCGATGCCTTATTTCTGACAACTTTATGAATTTGGGAACATTTCTAAAAATGTATTTTCTAAAGATTGTTATGTGGTTAGAACAGCTTTTTTTCCCCCAGAAAAAAGTATGGAGTCCACCTAAAGACAATTTAAAATATATAATGTAAAAACATCATATCCTTACGATATGACAACTTTTTCCCCTCGGCATATATTAATAATTTTGACTCCAGCTTGCTTCTTGGCTTCATTGGCACATTTGTGTCAAGAAGTAACTCATGATCACTTTTACAAATTACGGGTGTTTCGACCTAGCATTTTACACAGGAGGCGACTCCAATCCTCACTGTCGGCTGTGATTCAAATGTGAAAAAAAAGCTAAGGTGCAACCAAACGTCGTCCGTCCATGACTGACCGCACACTTTTGAGCACTGTGGGCGAGGGAAAAAAAATGATTATCTTTTTGCAATGAAACGCTTCCAAATCCCTCACAGTGATCAGTGGGGGTCAAGGAGAGTGGAAGTTGGCGATAAAGATGGAAATGTAGAGAGCGAATGAAAGATAGAGACATCAATCCCCCCCCCCCCCCCCCACCTTATTTTCAATGTGGTCTGGGCTACCTGTCCTGTTCCTGACATCAACAATACTCAGCCTTCTGGCTAGTCATCAATCAGTCACACTCTGACAAGCTGGCGGAACTGAATGGTCCGTCTGTGTGTGGGTGTGAGCATGGAGGTGCATGAGGGGAGTGTGTATTGGGGGTAGAGGGGGCACATTAGGCAGGTGAAAAGATGAGTACAAACAGACCGAATGCACCGGCCACTGGAATGAAAAAGAATGACAATGTGTTTTGTTCTACTAAATAACCTGCATAATCTTGTTCTTATGTTTTTATTTATTTATTTTTTATTTTTATTTTTAAGATTTGGCAATACCCTAAAGCAGGTTTTCTCATGGGGATACTACATAGTACTCATGGTGGTAGTTGAAGGAACTTCAGGGGGTACTCAATATTTGAAATAAAACAAACATGCAAAAATCCCTTAAAATAATGATTGAATTAAGTGTTTCAGGAAAATACATGTTCATGAACCAAATTTTATGTTCAGGAGGTTATCCATTATTGTAAAAAGCCAGATTCTCTTGGACACTAGAATAATTCGACCCAAATTGTCATATGCCACCTCTCGTTACCTGTCAAGTTAATGATTTATTTTTGTGAACACATCTCTACTAAGAAAAAACAGAACACTTTAAGATGAATATTTTTCAGTGGACAAATATTTATTTATATTTTTTTTTGTTTGAGAACAGGTCTAACACTTTATCGTGACTATTTTGGGGGGGGACAAATATTTATTCATAATTAAGTTAATGGTTTATTTTTGTTAAGAGACCTCTCCTGTAGTCACACTTTATGTTGATTATTTATTGTGGCCCCATACAAATTAAGTTTGAACGAGTCTAAAGTTATGTTTTATGTTTCATGGCATGTTTAAAGTCTTTTTTTTTCCTTTTTTTTTTTACCCAAAAATGCTTTGTGCTGGTTTTCGCAGCAAAGATGGCTTGAGAACCACTGCCCTAAAGGAATAGCCATTTTCAGTAAAAAAAAAGTCAACTTTTTGTTTATGATTAATTTGATAGCTGAATTATTTTTCCTGTACCACAAAAACCTTTAAAAACACATGTTTTCACTTGCTCATTTGTAGCAGAAAGATAGCGACAAACCATGCCTCTTGCTTCTTGTATGATTCCAAAAAAAAGTGTATGTTGATGTGATAGAACATGTTTTTGCTCATAATTGAAATGTATTGGTTCGTTAAATGAATTTTTGTTTGATGTCACTAAAACCTATACACTAGATGGATTTTTAAAGGCATAGTTTGGACATTAAAACATAACTTACTCACCATAATATTGATAGACCAAATAGCCCCATTGCTAAAGAAGGCTGAATAAGTATACTCTCAGTTTAAAATTTAAATGATGTCCAACATATTTAGAGGTGAAAAAAATTCAGGCTATTAACTTTTGAAAACGCACAGTTGTGAACTGAAAGTCATGCCAGGTCATAGAGTGCGAGCTACATCATGAAGCTGTCTCAGAAAATACCACGACATGCAAAGCTGTTATCTGGCAAGAGGTGACCACTTTGAATAATCCACATTATAAAGCATACTCGAGTTTTGAATAGCATTTATTTGTTTACCAAATAATGTCCATGAGTAAAGTGTTAATGTTCAAGGCAGGCATTTTCTAGAGTAAAACACTCTTCTAAACGTAGTCATAGATTTATGAAGGAGTGGTGTCTTGTTTGGGGTGAATAAAGGTCACTTTTTGGGGTAAAAATCTAAAATTTTTATTTGGTGGAAAAAGTTTTCAATAAATAGTTTGTTGAGACAAAACTAGTTATTTCATGAGATTAGAGGGTTTGAGAAAAAGCGATGCTTTATAGAAAAAAAAGTTTTTTACTGTTTTATTTATTAAAGTTGTCATTTTTTGAGGAGCAGTAGAAAAAATGTTTTGGGGACAAAGTGCTCATTTCATGACATTGAAGACATTTTCGAGAAAAGATTTGTATTCATTGAGTAAGATGGGGTGTTAGCTTACTCAAATTTAGGGTAACCAAAATTTGGGGTAATTACTATTACCCACAAGCCTCTCTTTCTTGTCACAGAAGTCAACTTGGCCGAAGCATATCTCGAAAGCCCTTCAAGCACCCTAACGTCCATTTGGACAGCGACACATCCCCGCAATAAACATACCCTCGTAAATCACAGAGGATTTCTATTAAATAAGCCCTGCAGCCAGATCAAATCAGGCATAATTGGTTAAATGCATTACACTGATTAATCACTTCGGAGAGCCGTAATAAAGAAAAAGGCAGGATGAGCAGAAGTGATATATATTCTTTGCAAGAAATCTTTACAAATGGCCTGACCAAGGCCGGTGGGTTTCCTCCGCCCCCGCAGATCGTCTGACACCAGCTCGGATATCGCTTTTGATGGTTTTTATCTGCAGGTAAAGGCTGTGTCTTAACATCTTCCTCTCCCATCTGCTGCTCGGGCTTTTACGAATGAAAAGAAGCTTAAATATCCGTACCAATGAAGAAAACAGAACTATTTTGCAGTGCAAACAGTAAATGCTGCCCTGCTCAAAAGAAAGGCCATTGTCTTTTGAATGATGCCGTCATTACAGGGCACTTTAGAGAAAGACAAACACCAAAGTGCTTCATTGCAAAAAACACCCCAAAGTTTCAAATGATAAGTACAGGATTTTTACACTTAAATGGCTCACTGGCAATGACAGATTTCATTTGTGACAGCACATATTAGCCTTGGGGTGTGAGAGGCAGTGTTGTGCAAGCTCAATATCATTATCAGGCAACATTCTGTTGCTCACGAGCGCTCCTACAAGACACATGATTGGCTACCGGCGCGACAGCGACCAATGAGGGCAGGAGTGGATTACAACTACTGGGTTAGATCGGATTACAACCCAATCATGTGTCTTGTGCGCCTGTTTGCTGATTGATTGATTGCCTCGCCAGTCTTGTCCAAGCTATTGACTGTTGACAACAGTACCTCCAGTAGCTATCTCCGAGTGAATCTCACACAAGGGAGAATGCATGACTGAAAGAGTACGATGAAGATGAAAGGGGGCTTTGGGAAGATATTACAAATGTTGTTGTAACGAATCGGAATTTTGAGTGTAAACTCTGGGATGGAAATGGGAAGGGATAACAGTACAGTTTCTGTAGAAGGTTTACTAATTAAAGATTAAAGTAAATATGTGTAATGCAGAAATTTTTCTTTCAAATATGTAAAGTAGAAACATTTTCACACTTTAAAAATTCTGGTACCCTGGTGGGTACTACTTTGTGATTTTCACTTTTTGTGGGGGGTTTTGATCCCCATTAACCACGAGAAACGAGGGAACACTGTATACCCACTATGCATGTTTTTGGAATGTGGGAAGAAGCCGGTGTGCCTGGAGAGAACACAGATGGGCACAGGGAGAACACGCAAATTCCACCCAAGAAGGCCGGAGCCGGGAACCTCTGACCTGTGAAGCGGACATGCTATGCAGCCTTTCACAGAGCTACCCTTAAGATATTTGTGTTTGTGTTTGTGTACTTTTTAGTGGACAGTGTAGGACCACATTTATATAAATGTAAAGAGAGGCAAAAAATGATTAAAAGAAATACCCCCTGTGAGAAAATAAATGTAAAAGAATGACTAATGTGTGATGATCGGGGAGAGGGGTTGCAAGGCATTCAATCATATGCCTTTTGCATGTCTCATGCAGCTAGCAAGATGAAGATACAGCTGTATATTGTGTGAATAAAAAAAATGTGAAGTATATTTTCATATAAATAAAGGAATATAAAGATAGTAGATCATTTGGATCTTATTTTATATTATATTTCATAGTATATTGCATGCTTAAAAAGTGAGGGTAGGATAATTAGAAAGCAACAGCATGCTGGGTTTGACACACGATACTTCATTACTACATTTTTAAATTATATATCATGTCATTCTTCCCCACCAGAGCATAAATGTGCGTCTAATGTATCCTCTAAAAGGATGATCAATGAGCTGTCTATACTTGAGTCAATATCTTGTCTTGATAAATAAATGTTACAGTCCAACAAATAATGACAGCATGCACCAGATGAGATACTCATTATTCTTGGCTCATTGACAAGCATGCGAGTTAGTTGCATGATGCAACCAAAAGACATGCTCCATACAGTTACACAACTGGTCCTGAAGCGCAGAATGAAAAAACAAAAAACGCAACAAATACAATACAAAAAGCAAACTAATCATATCAAATTGAAACACAAATATGAAAACATCAAATTTACAATGCAAAAACTAATGCTAAATGGATTTATTCCGCGCTTTTTTTAGGTACTCAAAGCACTTTGCACTGACAACTTAGTTACCTACTGATGACAGAGATTCAGTGGCAACTTCAGTGTCTTGCTCAAACACACTTCAACATGGTCACAATAGTCAGTACAGCTACATCAAACACACAAGTTCTCCGTTGGGGGACTCAACTACTGATCCATGCCACCACATCACAAAAATGACAAAAAAAAAAAATGTAACCATAGAGAATTAAAAATAAAAATACAATAACGGCAAATCAATATCACAACTGCATATTAAAAATCACACAAAACAAAAAAACTATCACAGCAGCCAACTTTAAAGAAACCACAAAACCAAAAAAAACTTCAGCAAATCATAACATTGTTTTTGCCCCTTGTTTCTTCAATTCCCTGAACAAGGGCTGCTCCTTCTGGTGCGTGTGTGTCCGTGTGTGTCTTAGCCACCTGGTGGCAGTAAAATCCAAGATAAGAGCAATGCTTCATGTCATGTGACGTGATGGGTTACATGACTATAATGGAAATTTGGAAGAAAAGTGTTTTCAAAGCTTTCTCAACACATTTCAACCCCCGCCCACCCTCCCCCCCTTTTTTTAATTACTGCATTTCCAAGATCAGTGTACTTTTGCGCAACTTGAATTTTACGCGAATCTGAGGGTAATGGAAACACACCACGTGTTTAATTTGATAGTAAAATGTAATTTAAACAAGAAAAAAACAGCTTGAAGCATCTGATTGGAAGATCTGTTCACTGTATGTGCCAAAGTGCTGCCGGTTAAGTTCACTGCAATCACACAGCTCTCACATCTGAAATATTAAAAAAAGAAAACAAAAAAAATGACTCAGATCTTGAAGACCTTTCAATTCGGCTCACTTGTATCTCAAGGCATCAAGGTAGTTAAAAAAAATGTGTGCATAAAATGTTTTCTTGAACAAGTAGAAAAAGTTGAGCCCTGGTATTAAATTTGCATGAGAATTGAACTTGCAAGAAGAGGATTGTGTCAGGTTGAAAAACAAAACACAGAACAGATGGATGAATACAAAATTAGGCCAAAAGTAAGAATAAAAGCACTGACATATGGACAGCATTAGTTAATTATAACAAATGGTCAGAAGCACCTTCCAGTCATTGTGGACGCCTACACTTAACTGCAAAAGTATCACAACAGTGAGACCAAGCAATTTAAAAGAAAATTGCCGTAGACTGAAAAACAATATAGGGGTTAACAATTATAATAACAATTCACCCATAGAAAGCGCTCTACTTTCATGTTGAGTACGCCTCAAACTAATATTGTATATTAAAGGATCAATGTGTAAGATTTAGACCATTTTTCATTCAAAAGGAATAAATTAAACGAATATAAATGTTAAAAACGTGCAAATAAATGTGTTGTTAACGACCAACAGTATATAATTGTAGGGCTAGTTATCATTAAATTGCATTATATGGGGGGTGGCACCCCTCCAGAGGCTGCCATGTCTGTTACAGCTACAGACAATGGTAAATGCAGCACCTCTTGCTGTATGTAATGTAAAACGGTCTAAATCTTACACATTGTCCCTTTAAAGTGGTAAATTCTGGATTCATTCCAGGATATAAAAGCTGTGGATCACTTGATGTCAAACCTAAATGTTATTTCAGTGGCGGCAAAAAAGGAGGAATTGGCCTCTCTTTTCCATTATTTTTGAAGGGGAGCATACTTTTGTGAATATACAGGCAGAAGATTCGCTTCAAAGCACAACGAAGTCGGTGAAAAATGACTTGTTGGAGGCCCAAAGAGAACAAACTCCTTCTGCATTATTAATACAATGATATGAAGGTTCCAACATATCCTGTCAGTATAGATAGAGATCAAAGACAAAGCCCGGGCTGCAAATATACATATGCCTTAAGAGTTCAAATCCTGACAGCTCCTCTCTTCAAGGAAAAAAAAAATCGTGAAATCCACTTGACCTTCATCGTGTTGCCTTGAAGGCGTTCCACCGAATCTGTCTATCAATCTCGCACAGCGGAGAGATGGAGAAATGGATTAACTTAACATTTCTTTTTGGAGTGTGTGCTTTGTGTTTCGGGGGCGCGTTATTATCGGCCCATCCGTGGGAAAAATTGACAGCCATGTCACCTTGCAGACGTGGAGAATTCATCGATCGAACGGAAACTAATTACATATTTCAATTCGGAGTAGAAGCCCTAAAGGAACAGTTATAAAGCAGTTTATTCTCATGTTTACCGAGGCCAGAAGGGCAGCGTATTTCAAACGTTTTGAAGCCAACTTGGCACATATTTCATGTTTCTGCTCTTTGGCCCTTGCCAATCTTCCTAACCCCGCCGCTTCTCTCCTACCCATTTTGTATTCCACTCCTTTCAACTCACTCCACCAGTGATCTTAAAAATCTGATTCGATTCAGCGTGGTCCCAATGGCCCTTAGGTTTGTTTGTGAGTATGAGTACGGTCATTCGTCTCTGTATGCCCTACGATTGGCTGACAACCGGATCGGGGTGTCCACTGCCTACTGCTCAAAGACGGCTGGGATAGGCACTAGCAAGCCCGCGACCCTTGTGAGGACAAGCTGATAAGAAAATGGTGGGTGGGTGGTTGGTAACTTTATCTACTGTGCAAATGTACGAGACAATTTCTAAAATGCTCACGCTCAGTTTAAAGGTGAACTTTTTATTCATGTTTTGTCTTTATGTTTTGTTTTGTTTTGTATTGTTTATAATGCATTATGCACCACTCATAAAAATGCAGTACTCTGGCTAATATTACATCAGTGGAATAAGAATTACTCCAAGAATTACTCTAAAAACCACATCATTCTACTCACAATGCATGTAATATCAACAGCGGCCAGAAGCGGCGCCAAAAAAACATACATCAAGCACAAACGTATGAACTGTTAAACTAAATCATTTCCAAAACATGATTTCGGGTGCAGCCCACGCGGCCCGGTACCAGTTGATCCACGGACCGGTACCGGTTCGCGGACCGGGGCTTGGGGACCGCTGGCTTACAGTATGTACATGCACTTCCTCGAGATTACTTTGTGAGAATGATGTCTACCTTACTTGCTGCAACGGAGGGGATAATAATTGTCTCAGGAGGAGTCGGCAATGTGTTTAGTCTCAATCAGCAAAGCTTGTAGCTTACATGTAGATTGTCGCATATGCAACACGGGCCCTGGAATAACTATGTCTCATGCACATGTAATAGGTAAAGCTCGGGCAGCATGTGGTTAGAGTCTCCATCTTGGGTACAAATTTGATTAAATCATCACCACGGGACAGTTAGTTGTGAATGAAAATCCTTATTTATTGAATCTCAAAGCAGCCATTAGTGTTTTCATAACCCCATTCGTTGGCAGATGTACGTCAGAGAAGACGTCCAGTCAACAGAGAGCGGAGGCCCCAATCAAGTCATCAACTACTCCAATACACAAAGGTGTCCTGACTCACAGCCGAGTATCAACATCAATCATGGTGGATTTGTTTGTATGCCCTCTTTTAAATCACAGCATATTCCCCCCAAACACCACCACCGATGATTCACTACTTTGCATGATTTGCCCCGATGCAAGGACGGCGCCGTGTTTTCGACAATAAGCCCCAGTAATGACGTCGAGGAAAAACATGGAAATGAAATCAGACCTCTATTCTTCAACTACGACGCCCCGGTGGGGGCGTCGGGGAAAGACGGTTAAAAGGAACGACGGGAGGAAGCGGCGGAGGAGAGCGTACAGGTAAATCCGATTGAAAAGGAGACAGAGGAGCCGGAAGCGGTGTACGGGCGGAAAAGAAATAAATCACAAGAGTGAGAAAGAAATGATATACTGTGGAGAGGAATGGAAAATAGATGGAGAGGGAGGGAGTGAGGTGGGGGGTGGTGGTGGTAAGGCAGTGGGAGCTTCGAGGAGGAAATCAGCTGCTTTCTAATGGACGCTGATTACATCTCCTCCTAAATGTCAAGTATATTTCCATTTAAAGTGGCTCAGTACGCTTGAAACACCAAGGAAAAAGATGCACACACACACAGACCACATACACAGACATACTGCCCAGGTATGAGCGCAACAACGCCATCAAAACATCAAATAATAAGACGAATGTATACAGTAAAACTCCTGCCAAAACGGTAACGAATTATCAATAAAAGGATTTTAAAATTTAGTCAGAAAGAACGATTCACACAGATTCAATGGTTCAGTTTGGCAAATATTTTGCCAAACGGGTGATTGGTTGTAATGTCATAATTTTCCAATCGATCAGTGTCAATGATTAGCTCTGAACAATAAGACATTACAGCAAACACAATTTCATTCACTCCAGAAGTATTCTGTGGATTATGTCCAAAAGTAAGAAAGAAGACAGGAGGAGGATGAAGCAAAAGACAGGCTAATATATATATATATATATATATATATATATATATATATATATATATATATATATATATATATATATATATATATATATATATATATATGGGCTGTTGCGCAATGGCCACTCTCACTGGGTACAAAATAAAAACTGAAATCAAAACATCGCATTTATTGTCAGATGGTGTAGTAAGCCGTAAAAGAGAGAGAAATAATGTTCAGTTTGTTTTTGTTTTCTCAGTTTTTTTCATCTTGAATTTCTGTAAATGTTAAAATGCAAGCAGCATATTATTTTGAACCCAGATTTAAATGATAAATTGTAAGTAAAAAAAAAAAAATACTGTAGCATTGATCCAAGCGATTTTGTGTCATTTCCTTTGAGTCCACACATCTATCCAGTAAACAATAACAGCACAGCTCAGCTTCTGGCTATCTGCACATGTTCCACCGCAAGTCATTAAGCATAAAAGCCAAAGTGCTATAGAAGACCATCAATAAAAACATGCATGCACACTTCCTTCCTCATTCTCTTCCTCCATCATCTAGACCCGCCCGCAAATCTGCTCTGAACCAATGAGGCGTGCGTTCCCACCGGGCGGGTGAATGGGGGACTCCACATAATGACTGCCAATCAGGATCAGTGTAGTAGTCGTGCCCCAAAGCAAAGAGAGACAAGATGGATGAGTGGCCCCGAGCGGCAACTGCCGCAAACACAGCTTAGGGATGGATACAATATGTCACAATATAAGACACAGGTGGGAAAGCCATAGTGTGTGTGTGTGTGTGTGTGTGTGTGTGTGTGTGTGTGTGTGTGTGGGTGTGTGTCTGTGTGTGAGCATATGAAAGCAGATAGCGTGCACAGACAAGAAATTCTTTTCAGACAATGAAAAATGTATTGAGTCTTATGGTAAAAATACAACACTGTATTCCACAATGGAAATATTTAAAAGAAAAGGCAAATATTTCTGAAAAAAGGAAATTTAGATGTTCATATATTCTAATTCTATACTTAAGTCCCTTCAAAATGATCTGTAATTGCATGGAGGTAGCTACAAAAACTGTTTTTGCCAAAGTTGAGAGAACAAAAAACATCTCTTCCGGCACAGAGATTTAGATTCAGAAATGATTCAATTTGATTTGTAATATGTTAATTTTTCATTCGATTTGTATTTCTATGATTACATTTACAATATACCTGTATATTTATTTGTGGGGAGAAGGGGGGAAATGCTTATGAAACATTAGTCAAATTTCATCCAATTAGGTGTACCTGTAAGATTCCATGTACTTTTCTAATTCAATCCCCTCTAAAAGCCAGCGTCGTGAATCACGTATATTTCCAACAAATTCTGTTGACAAAGCATTGTAAAAGTGAGGTATCAATCACAAAGGAGTTGCCAGCATAAACCTGCTATCGTCGTCAGAAAGATACCCGCTTCCGACTGGTGCTCATTTGGGCATTTTCTTAGTAGGACTATTAGTACTAGTATCAGTCGTAGAACATCTACTTCAAACCAAAACAATCTAAACAAGGGGCCGCTATTGAGCGAGCTTGGATGGGTATTTACACCGGCATCCATAAGGTAAACGAATTTGACATCCGTCTCGCTGCAGCGTTCTCGTCTGACCCGCCCTTGTCAGCGCTCGTTAACCTCCGCGTGGACACTTTCCCCCACTATACTGTACTGTATTCTCTCCTTTAATTAAAGACACCAGCTAATCTGGCTTCCCACCGCGGCGTTGCCTCGTGCCTGTCACCTCCAGATGATGGGAGGCTAAGTATAGAGCTTTTCATTTGCATGTATTGACGCTGCGCGTTATAAGGTCAGCGGGGGGGATTGATTTAAAAGTACTTTGAGCTCTGATGACTTTCACTTTTTGACAGAGAAAGTCTCGCGTGGGCGAGGACCAGCAGACATCTATACTTAGAAAATCATCGGTAGGTCCTCACTCATATGAGAAGCTACATTATGTACCAGAGGTCGAAGCATTCTGTAGAGGGGAAAAAACAAAAACTGTTCCATAAATTACAAAATATTAATGAAGATTTGGATTCAAATGTAAATGGTAGTAGGGAAAATGAATACATTTCAATAGAATAATAAAGAGCCAGGTCAAGCAATCACCACATTAAAATAGATATTTCATTAAAATTCAAGTGAAATAAAACTAGACACACAAATCCGCCCCAATTTCATCCAGGACTTCTACTCAAACGAATCCATATCCGTTTCCAGCACTGGAATCCTGTTAATGTTGCCAGGAGCATCAAAATCTACTCCTGTCAGTTTAGTGGAAACTTGTCCATAAGATCACACATACACGAACACACGCAAACACACACGCACACACACGCACACACACGCACACACACACACACACACACACACACACACACGTGATGCTGTAGCTGAGAGGCTCTGGATTTTTACATTAGATCCATGTGAAATAAAGTTAAAGTCGAAATTCCCTTAAAGTAATCCAAAATTCAAAGAGATTTTATTGTCACATGTACCACACAGTGAAATTCTTATTCTGTTCGCTTCCCAAGCAGATACATCCCATAATCGAGCAAATAATAATCAAATATTAGGGAAAACGGTCCTGAGGTTGCAATGGTTGAAGTCCCCTGTTGTGATGAACACAACGTCCTGCTGCTTTGATCTCATGTTTGCTAACATGTTTGTGACAAATAAAACTGCAAGCCTATGTAAAAGGGATTTTTTTTTTTGTCACCTTGTGTCAAAATAAAGCAAAATCTCCATTTTAATGCGGACTGTATTGTATTCGTTGGATCTTTATTGGTGTATCTGTTTTTTTGTGGCTCTTCTTTTGGTATAAAAATGAAAAAAAAAAAGCATTTTTATTGGACAGTGACATCATTAAGGGCTGTATTGCTTTGTCCCCGAGTAAAGTCAGGTTCATCTGCATACAGAATCATCTCCCCTAAGTGGCTACTCCAGCAGCTGTCTGGCGTTTGTTAACCAATAAAAAAAAAAAAATACTGATTAACCTCCATTTTACAGTTATCAAGAGATCTATTGAGGGGAGGGCGTCGAGCTGATTAGATTAAATAATGCCCCTGCCTCGGAATCAGAGCGGTTTAGCAAATGAGGCCGTAAAACGAAGCCTTTTGGATTCGCGAGTACAATGAAATCCATGCGGCGGGACGACGCACTGTACGTCTTTGAGCCCGCACGAGACGTCGCTTAGTGGCCCGCTGACGCGGCGGAGCGCCCGTTTGAGCATTCATCACTTTTTTACTGGCCTCGCTCTTTGCATATTTTCCCTACCAATAAACAACATGAGTGATGTGCCGCGTAATGCGCCATAATGGAGATTTATACAATCGGTTGGGGGTGCGGGAGACAGTCCGGGAATCAGGTGGGGCTGCGTCCGCCTGATTTATTTCACTTAATTAGATCGCTGATGTAAAACAGCTCGCAGGGATAAAAAAAAAAAAGGAGGTAAAGACGACTGTCAAGGGAGGCGTAAATACTAGCAGACTTTTCTCATCTTCCCTCTGCTTGTACACAAGCTTGCACTTATTTACAATCAATGCCTTTGCAGTGAGGTATGAGCACCACAAGTGTTATCCAGGCTCCCTCTAGTGGTAAACCAAAAAATCACTGCCCATGAATAGTTCAGTTGTATTTAACTTTAAAGTTAAAAGGGAGCGTTTCAAAAACGGATTACCCATTATGTTTGGTAGGTAATCTACATTTGTATGGCAGAGAAGCACCACGTGACGTGCAGAATATGAACCCAAAAGAAGACAGGGCATGGAAGAGGAGAGAGAGAGAAGTACTTATATTAAAAAATAGTGAGACTGAACAAAGCATAGTGTTGAAGAAAAACTAGGCCCGGAAGGAAACTAGGAAGACAGCTTTGACAGCTTGAGGGCTTGAGACGGCTTAAGAGTTTTGACAACTTGTCACTGAGCAACTCAAACTTACTCAAAAGCAACATGCCACGCCTAAACTTTTGTGGGAAAATAAAGGACCAGAGACTGACAACATCAAGGACCCCAACAGGCGCAACAAGAATGTTTTTCTTTTAAGTGTAACAATTAAGCAGGCACTTCTTTAAATGTTGGTATTATTTTTGACAATTTGAACCTGGAACTGACGACTGCAATTGGCATTATTTCCCATGGGGAAATCGGAATTTGCTTGGTGTCCATTAAAAGGATAATTTCGTCAGCAAGCACAGCCCACGTTGGTGAACCTCCTGAGTTATGAGTGGTCTATGCAACCTGGGTCAGCAGAAATCTCCATTATGAACGACCTGGTGATTTATGCTCAGTCGGCAAATAAGGTCTTGGACCTTTAAGGATTCCAATGGCTTTTTTTCCACCCTTGAAATGTCTCCTGAGCTACTGGTCATTAAATAAAACATGATCCCTCAGGAGCTGTTACAAGCCTATAAAAGCAAAATGTTAGAAAGCTGCCTTGCAGCTTTTAGATTAGATATTTAACATTTGAGAATTTTAGTTGAATCAAATATTGGGGGGGCTCTGTCGTATTCAGGGTTAATGAAGAAACATTGCAAACTGCTTCTTGCTAGCATTAGAAAAAAGATGATCAGAATAGAGTAAAGCATTACAAATCTACAGATGGATTTATGGCGAAATGATCTATCACTGTACATATTCAAACGATCTTTGGTTGATGTCTTGGATGTATTTTTCAGGCAAACATGTATTCTATGGATGTACTACGGTGTAAGTTTAAGTTACGGACATGTCGATTTCTCCTGTAATATGTGTGGAAGGGGGTCTCTGTAAGATGTTAAACGGTGTGTGTTCCCTACCCAACTTAAGAATTATTGATGACGGCGAAGGTATTCTGTAAGACGGCATCAACAGCGTTGTCCTTTGGTGGAAGGTGGGCTGCCAGGCGGTGCTGATGCATCAGAGGATTGTTGAGAGTTGCGTTGAAGGTTCCTCTCAGCACTGTATTCATGATACCTGGACTCAACTAGACACAAAACACAAACAGAGTTTGCCGCGAGGTTTTTCTCCAAGTGCTCTGGTTTCCTCCCAAATTCTCAAAAATATGCATAGGAGGTATATTGTAAACTCCAAATTGCCCTTTGGTGTGTTTGTGAGTGTGAGTGGTCGTTTGTCTCTGTGCGCCCTGCGATTGGCTGTTGACCAGTTCAGGGTGTACCCAGTCCAATACGCAATAATGACAAAGTACTATTAAAAAAAAATAGAAAAAAAAAAGCCGGAATGAATGAATGTACAGCATAATGAATTTAGTTTGAGTCATTCACCTAGTTTCCACTCCCCAATCATAATACAGGGCTTTTTTATGCTTTTCCATGCAAATATAATTTGCATGGTTCATTGAAAATGTTTAGAATGCTACTAGTAAAAAATGTTTTTAAAAAAAACCTAATCCTTTTGAACTAAAAGTAATTATACCTTATACTGTACATGTTTATCATGCTGAACATAATACAAAACAAAAAAGCAGAAACTATTTTTTGTATCTGCCCATTGTGTCATGACATTGATTGATTATGGATATTATATATATGATCATAAATGAGCACTTTTGCAGTGCGTAGTGTCAAGATGCATTGCGGTCCATTGTGGTCTGAATACCAAAAGAAAATAGAAAATAGAAGAAAAGAAAAGAAAATAGCCAACTTCTTTTAAGGTGGATGAGTGATTTTCAAAACCAAACATAGCTCCAGGATTCTTGCAACCCAGGAAGTGGCTGACAGCCACTTCCTGCGAACAATCAAAACTACCAGGGCTTCCCTCCCACTTCCACGTCCCGTGACCTCCTGGTGATCGTGCACATCATCAGTATGCCCGAAACGCAATAGCTGGGATTTAGGCACAAGAGGCCAGAGCACTCAGATCTTCGTCTTGATCCTGATGGGAAAAGGTTTGCCGGTTCAACTCGGGGTCAACCTCGGAGGGGGCGCACTAGAGGTGGATGGTTAAGAGCCCCTTTGGAAGTGACAACACTATCGGCATTGCAATGATGAGGGAGATTATGGGATGTTTGGCTGGGTCAGAAAGGGGAAAGGGAAAAGTGGGATCTATGCAGGGAATGGTGTTAGTGGGTCGGAACACAGACGCAAGTCTTTCCCACAACACACACACACACACACAAGAACACACGCGCACATGCACAACAGCAGCTCTCTAAGCTAAATGCTAATTATTTACACTTGCAAGCACAATAGTAAATTGATCAACAACAACTACTTTTGCATATTAACATTTTGGAGGTGACCGTTCTAAATAACAGATTCTCCTTTCAGCATGCGTGTTGGACTCTTGTGAATCAAGCTGTCTCCGGTAAGAGGAGTGGATAACACTACATGCTATTTGGCCGTTCGTAACCGCTTCACGTACGAGCTTGCGCATCAACACCGAGTTACTTTCTCAACACAAGACGACACAAGAGTATTTCTCAACAGAAGCAACTCTTTTGGTACAGTTTGTGTGCCGGTTAACATATAAAAGCGTCCATTTCTACACACGCTGTGTCTCCATTACGTACGAATGGTGCCGTAACTGAAAAGGGTCATCTTTTCAATTTTGTGGTTTCAAAGGTAGCAGCAGAGACATAAGAGAACTGAGAAAGGGATAAGGATGTTGTGTGTCAAGACACACTTTTATTGTGTAGAAAGCAACTATTTGGCGAGTATGAAAAGAGCACATGAATGTAGCGCAACTTGTGGCTACCAAACAAGCTAACAGAGAAGCAATAGCTAATCACCCACTTGCTGGGTGGCGAACCAAAATGCAGGAACAACGAAGGCTCAATGTAACCCGTGGAATCCAGATAATTCATCAAAGTACTGCGTGTCTGCGAGGCCGCTTGCACGCACACACACACACACACACACACACACACACACACACACACACGCACACGCACACGCACATATATATATATATATATATATATATATATATATATATATATATATATATATATATATATATATATATATATATATATATATATATATATATATATATAGAGAGAGAGAGAGAGAGAGAGAGAGAGAGAGAGAGATTCCATCACTGGCAGAGGAGCATGGTGTTTTATTTCACAGCATATTATACAAGACGTGTAAGATTAGTGACGAGATGAATATCCTTTCTATGCCTGCTTGGATATTAGGCATCATTAGCGTTCGTTAGATGTACTGTAGAATTGCACTTCATTAAAAGTGCAATACAAGCAATGTAACCTCGCCTGAAGAGTCTAGAAGAGGAAATCATTAAGAGTCTACAAAGTCTCATGTGGAGCCAGCGCATCAGGAGATGTAAACAGAGTAAGGTTTCGAGATAATGAACAGTATAGCAATCTTTGCAAAATTGACATCAGTCCTTTAATTTAGATGTGTTTGTGCTAGACATCTGATTGGAGTCATTTGATATGGAAATACAGCACACACATACACACCGTTAAATGATGCTCAACCGTTACGAGGAATGTCATACGTGGGAAGAGGTAATCAAGCCTACGCTCCAGAAGCAGGCAACTCACGTGGAGCGCCGAAGCCTCTAAATGAGCTCCATCAGCTGGCTAATGCAGCCAAAGACGGTAGCGCTAGGACGTTACAGCCACTTTCATAGACGAGCGCACATGAGCACGCATTGATGCTAATGCCCAAATAGGTACAATTCCCCCTGCTCCGCCATCTGTTCGCCAGCAGCCTTAACAACCTTGTTCAGCTCAGCTCATTCTTCCTCCCACCTTTACCCATCCGTCACGCCGCACTCATCGTTGCCACCCTCTCATCCCTGTGCCGAATGAATAGCCCGCGGTGTTGAAACGTACCCACAGTCACGAGGCTAATTATTGAGACGCAGGCTTCGGCATGCTTTCCACACGAGGGGTAAAGAAGAGGCTGCTGAAGTGAAATTGAGACAGCGTGTCTTAACTTCAAAACACCTGTTCACACTCATGATATCTAGTGCAGGACACACGCATTCCGATGATCAAGTCAATTTTGAGATTTTTTCTATCCCTTACGCGACCAAAGTGAGCAATGGGCCGCTTGTGTAATGTCTTTTAAAGGACAATTCTTAGCAATTATCACAAGTCAACATGACCTAGGCAACATTATAAGCTCTTCAAATGGCAGCTGTTACAAGTGAAAGAAAATTCTACAAAGCTGCTGACATTATCTCTTTGACATGGGGCTTCTCCCATATTAGTAGGCGAATATGTTAAGAGATGTTAATATGTTACGATAATATCTGATGGGCTATGAATATTACACATCATTTCATGTTTTAAGTCAGTCTTTTTTTTATTAAAATTTGAGATCAGTTCAGCTAATTTTAAAAAGTAAAGTGTCCAGAATATACTGTATGAGTATTATTAAGTGATAAGCTTTCTATTAACACATTTATGTCCAATCTAACAATGTTTGAAAGAACAGTAAGGTTGGTTTTGTTTTGTTTTTTGGTCTTTTCCACTGTACACCATCTAATTGAGAAAGATTTCGATCCTGTATTGTAACCTACAATCTAAAAAAAAGCCCTCTTTTGTGCTTTTAGCTAATAAAACTTCCAGTTAAACATAAAATGAGTGATTATAAAATGAGTTGACTGGTATAATAGTTCTCTGTGTCTATAGAAAAATTGCAAAACATTTGGGGAATCCTGGATGTAGTTTAACACAATTGACCACCCGTGGACTAATTTTCCTCAGAATGTCACACATGGGTTTAAATATATATTTTTCCATTTTAGTAAGGTGCACTTGACAATAATGACGCTAGTCTGTTGTCATCTACTGAGGTTGACAATGATTAAAGACATGATGCAGCTTGTTGATGCAACATCAGCTCCTATGGATGATGTTAGAGATGAAAAGCAAGCACATTTACATCATAATTAAATGATGATGGTGACAAATGATGAAGACATTGATGTCATTCACAATATGGACTATAACACAAATCTGTGTTTAGAACCACAGTATGAAGATGAGAATTTTGATTTTAACAATGTAGTCAAAAAGACAAGACTAAGAATTTCACTGTGTGGTATAGTACTATACATGTGACAATAAAATCTTTTTGAATCTTTGACAGTGGTCCAAGAACATGGTAGCAAAATGAATCCAACCAAACTTTGCAAAGGAATGTTACACAAGCGCAAAGGTGGCAAAGAAATAGGTACAAAAGTTCAATCAGCGAGTCTCAAGTCCGTACAGAACAGCAGCGGCAATGTGCAATTAGCAAGAATTGGGCTTCTGCTGAGGGGTTCCGACTCAATTCATCATTGTTCTATCAATTAGAAGCTTGGAAATGGAACTAATATTAAAGTGTGAAAGGCTTTTTTTTTTCCTCTACACATGGTTTCTCTGAAAGAACCAATAAAAAATGTCTGAATCCTGTAGGACAAGCAGTGCCTTAGTCTAATTGTGGACCTAAGTGTGTCAAGCGGGCAGAGGTTGTATGTATTTGTCATTAAGAACTGATTGAGGGACCTGCTCGGTGTTGTTTGACACTAAAGCAGAAGCATGGCTGCCTGCAAGGACAAAAGTTTCTTTACCCAGGCCAACCGTTTTCCTACTACATCATGAATATCAGCAGGCAGCTGACTATGATGACTATGTCATTATACTCCAGACTGCAAGAATCAGGCCATTACCTTACCATATGAAAGTGCTCTAACACAATGAGTTTCTGAAACGTATTTGATCTTACTACTTAAGCATCAGACCAGGCAAAAAAGCAGTAAGCCTGACTTTGCATAACATGAAGGCTCTTCAGTTTAGCAGTAAAGGCAAGGTCCATTTCAAACTGTCCTTCCCAGAAGCCTCTGTGGGGGAAGAACTGTCACAAGTTGGTAGAGGTGCGTAGATAAGATTGTTCCAATGCATTCTGGAGGAAGAGAGGAAGATCTCGGGCCCCCAGTCAATGAAATCCATCAAGCCAGTCGAGGCTCATCACTTTGACAATTTGTTACACTAATAGGCATCAGTCCAGAACCCAGCAAAGAAGAGCTAGAAGAAGTGAATGAATGCACAAGCCTCCCCAAGCATTATGCTTTGTTAGTTATACTTTATTTACTGTTAGAGAATAAGGATTAAATTTGACAAAGGCACAAAGAAATAAAAAAAAAAGTCATTTTATTGTCTCATGTTGCATTTTTTATAGTCTTGTTTGTATGTCAGTAGGTTGATTTTTTTTTTTAAATTGTTAGTGAATATGAAATTTTTCATCAAACGGCTCAGTTTTTTTATGTTTCCCGATAAGTCTGAAAAAAATAACTTTGGCAATTATTTTAAGAAGGTGTCGATGTTCGAAGGTTCCTTGAAACATTTGCCTGTCAAGTTTAATGTTTTGTGATTACTTATTTTCCATCTCTTTCTGTTCATTTTAATCCTGGATATTCAGAATCATGGACTGCCAAAAGTAAACAGTTTTGACTGGCAAACTCCTTCAAAACGTATTTACTAGTAAGTTTGAACATACTCACAAAAATGGTTGATCATACTCACAATTTCTTGCAAACACATTCGCAATTAAGTTTGAACGTCTTTGATCTACTTTTAAGTATGTTCAGTTGTAAGTACATTCAAACAAATTTGCGACTCAAAATTTTTTACTCGACTGGCAGCTCCACGCTTCCGCATGTTCATTTTCACCAATCGAAGCACTCTCAATTTCGTTGTATGCCTGTGTACAATGACAAAGACATTCTGTTCTATAGTAGGAAAAATCATCTGTAATGCAAAAAATTACAAACGAGCTTTATTCACATCTGAGAATGGTTCACTCGTGTCGATTTTGCATTATATGACAATTTGCAGACACCGGAAGGAACACAAAGACAAAACAGAAGACGTCTATCAGACGAATGTAAATGAAGAAGACAGTAAGAGTCTATTACGACCACTGCTTGGGGACACTTGGTCACACTGAGGCAAATTCCTGACACGGACGATGATATTCAGAGACGTACTGAGAGTTTATTGCGACTGTTTTTACAAAGAGGCTTGGGGGGGTGCAAAGCCAGAGCTCCATGATAACGCCAGTGTATGCATTAGCATGAAAGTGAACTGTTGTTTTTTTCTTTGATGTTGACTACTCAAAGTCAGCGAGGACCGCAAGCAACATGCGCTCTCCCATTCACCCGCACCCTTTGTCGCCCAAAGTTGTTACTTCAATTAGAACAACACAATACGCAAGATAAGGCTTGAATAGATTTCTTTCAAATTAGTTTCCGGTTCATAAAAACACATTCACTTTGCCCATATTTTTATTTAGCCAGGCAGAGGTCCTTTAAAAGAAATAACAATATTGATCTAATAACAACAGACTCAGAATCACAACGATAATACTTATATATATTTGCCCGTTTTGTTGCCTCTGCAGAGACCCTGGACCAAAATGTTGGTGGTGAGGCCAGGACACCACTCTTGTTACATTACAGTACAAGCACTGCACACAACTCGAACTCATTTTCGCATGGTGAATAGGCAAAGCTTGAAATTGCTCCTTTTTTCCCAACATTTTGAAAAAGAAATGAAGTTAGAAATCCCCCCAAAATGTCCTGATGAAAACTCAAGGCTTCTGAGTTGATAAACATGATGAAGCACATTTGAATTTAAGGACACACAGAGTAGTCATAGTCTGAATGTGTGGACAAAGTGTACCTGGTAAGCGGCAGGTCCAGGATTGGTGTTGCCCGTTTCTTTGAAGCGCTCTTCTCTGGAGGCCATCAAAGACATTGGCGGGGAGGATCTCACACTTGGATTATATGCACCTGGACCTAGTCGGCCAACAGTGGCATTTTATGTAATAAGATTACAGAATTTCAACAGCACACCGTCATACAATTCCTATAGGGTTAAATGAAACTGGCATGAAAACTGAAACCTTCGGAGAGCACTTTCAAAAGGTTATAACTAACAAAAAACAACAAACACATAGAAGAGAGAAACAATAAACACATAGTAACCGCTAGGAGAATATTCCAATTATGCCACCATATGGCATTCGGCTGGGACTTTATGTGCACCGTGCTAACTTCATAGTTAGCTTCCTTTAGAATGATGACGAATATAATGTTCCCTAATGGTCCAACCACTGTGGACCTATTCTTATATGCAAATTCAGTAATGGAGAAAACGATTGTGCATGCGTGCGCAACTAAGCACAGTTTAAAGTGTGTGGGTGTGTGTCTGTGTGTGTGCGTGTGGGTGTACGTGCGTGTGTGTAGGAAACAGCACAGCAAACAGAGCAAATCTATTTATATGCAAATTGGAATTTGGTTAAACAGTTGGAGGTGCCTCATGGGTTGAGTCCCATGGTGAAATGGGCCAAGTCATAAATTATCCAACTAAGTCAGGAATCTATTCATTTTGAAACAACATTTTCTTCATTGAGACTGTAATTGAAGTCAATATTAGCTCGGAGGCCCGCCGAGATGGCGAGCTAATTGGAGGGCGAGGGGCGCTACTCTCACTGTACTCCCGTTTCTACAACTGCTACTACTGGATAGATCAGAGATTTTCAAAAGGTGCTCCATGAAGGCATTGCAAGCAGTCGCTGGCCTTGTAATGTTTAGCCAGTCCCATAATGCAGTAGTTTGTACTGTGACAAAGAGTAGCAAGAGAAGAGGTGGAGGTTCAACAAAATTCTGTTACATTCTGTTCAAAGCTTTGATTTCATAGATAACAAGGAAAGGATTCCACGAAATCTTACTGTTTCACTACACAGACAAACAGACAGACAGACAGACAGACAGACAGTATACCTGGACCAGTGAGCACACAGCATAGAAAGGAAGCAGTGTGTCGCGGTGCCGCCGACAGGAAGCTGCTTTGTCGTCTTCTGGCTTCTTTACTCTGAGCTGACAAGCGTCCACTCGTGTCCTTTGCTGTCCTGTTTATGTTGTAAGCATTGGGTGGAGGGGAATCCTGAGTGTGAGACACAGCTTACTTTTTCAGTAAATTCTCACTTGGGTCATTACCTGTGCTAACCAAAACAGGAACACCAAAGTACAAACGTTTCGGTTTCGGAAGCATTTATGTCTCAGGACGTTGTGTCAACATGTTCATTGATCTTGTGTTAGGTGGCGACATGTACAGAATGAGAGACTGTAAGTAAAATCAACAAAGACAACAATGTTTTGGGATGATTTCAAAGCAAACGATACCAGTTGTTTGTTTGCAGTCTTGTTTGCCTGCATCCCTGACGCTTAATTTTTTTGCCATGGGTGCTTACTTTCAAATCAAGGTGTATCCACCGGACGAAACGATTTTTGTAAGGGTGTGCCAAAAAATGGATTCACTTTGGAATCGGGATTCTCATTTACAATGATTTAAATTGATTTAAAACATCAGTGATTCCCATTGACTACGATTTAAAAGGTCACTTCTGTGTATCGATGTTGAAACTAAAAAAGAAATTCACACGCTTCTAGTCCGCTTACAGACTTTTTTTTTTTTTTCGCTGTCCACTCCTATACTACGTCAGAGGCGTGCTGTGCAATGACGCCACCACGCAGCCTGTTCTGGAAAGTCAAGCAGTGAGCCAGCCGTACGACACATGGAGGAAATTCAGACATCCCGTCCTTATCGAAAGCAGTCTTGTCAAGTTTTATGTGAACGAAAGCCACACTGCCGCAAATTTAAATGTAATGTTTCACTCTGCGGCTAACGAACAGAGGTTGACCGTCACGGATGTTGTGATTGTTTATGTATTAAACGTGGCTATTCTCTTTCGTGGTTCCCACTCATGTTGAAGCTCTCATCAATATTTCTGGTGCCTTCATATTCTCCAGCATTTCCAAACCTTTTTTGTTGCATTACAAATGTATTTCACAAAAGAAATGTATATGTCTTTTGCCAAAGACAAAATATTTGTTTTTCAGCGGTGAGGTTAAAAAAAATAAGAACATCTGTTATTCATTTTCTAAAAAAAAACCAAACAAAAAAAGCTACACTTTTAGCTATTTGTAACAAGCAAAAAAGTACCAGTAGTTTTTTGAAGGTGATAAAAATAACATACACATAGGAAAAATATTTAAAAGGGCACCTAACAGAACACCACCTACAATTATAGTGAAACTGAAAATAAATGTGCGTGCATTATTTTTGTCTCAATATTTTGGGGCCTCCATCAGAGACCATCTGTTCACGAGAGCACAAAGCCAAACTTGTTGGACTATTATCTAACATTAAACAACACGCCGTTTGCTCACGGAATGGCTTCTTTGTGGACTCTTAATCGCATTCTTTTTCCAAAGGACCAGTGCCACATTTCTAATAATATTACTGGTGATTTTCACACAATGAGCTCATTTTTACCAATGCTCTTTTGAATCATTTGAAAAGACAAAACTAACGCATGTTGAAAGAGAACCCAGCTGGCTTCGAGTGAAGAAGAATCAGTCTTGTCTTGTCAAGTGAATAATTGATGGTGAGGACTGAATTTAGCCACACCATCTATTTTGACTTAACATAGCAGATCTGTCATTTACCCTACTTCCTTGCTGGTCTTCCATTTTTAATCATCTCTAACCAGCTCTAAGATTCCGCTTTTCAGATTCCGCTTTTCATTTGTGGACATGTTGGAAGGATGAGGGGAGAGGCAGCATAGTTTGTATTGTGACAACAGAATGGAGCATGCACAAAGAAAGCAAAGATTTTGTGTTCAATGAACAAAAGACAATTTTCTGGAACCATACGTAATTGCTGATTACAATTTATTGGTAAAGTACAATGTATATGACAAGTGAAATTTGGTTTTGGAAGCATGAGGATTCCGCTCGGACATCGATATGTAACCTAATGTAAAGGTCATAGCCCAAATAGCACCCGTTCATTTGTATTCTCACTCCAGCAAGAATCTTGATGGCTTTCTATGCTGATTACATGAACAAAGCACTTAATAATTACTTGTCATCCATTAAAATGAACGGCAAATGGCCATCTCACCATTAACACTGCATGTCCGCACTTTTGTGTGTTGGCTAATTAAAAAGAAATAAGAACTGGTTAAATGAACAATGAACACCCCCCACCACCGCCACCACCTTTCCAGAATAGCTGGCTAATGTGCTACAAAAGCACAGCCGGTACGTAATCATCAGGCTGACAAGCATCTGCTAAATAATATCTTTTAGTAGCTGAGGTATGCTGAGTGTCATAAGGCCTTAACGAGGTTGTAGATGGACCTTTAAATGTAATATATAAGAGACAAAACTAATACTATCGGTATTCTATTCGGTTTATTGGTGCCACTTTAACTGTACCGTTTGTGAAAATGTCAAGCAATAAAGAAATCTTAAGATTACTGGTTTATGAGTTGAACTTTCTTGGGGGTTAGGGTTAGCATCAATGGTGTTGTGATATCTGTTGCTACGGTCAGGTATTTGTCACTTTTTGTATTTTTTATATAGTTTTAACTTTAACTTTATATTTTTAATTTTTGTTATGTAGGATTCTCTATTTACTTTTGTGACTGGTTGTGACTAGTTTAGTCCTTGATATTATTAGTCGCCATGCAATCACAATAGTTCTATAGTTTAATTTACTATGTCTTAATAGCCGACAGTATTTGTAAGTTGTCAGTTACACATCAGGAGAACTTCATCAAGTCAACCTCTCAACCTGTCATGCTGAGTCTGTTTTCCGAGTCAGTCTCATTCTACGAGTTTAGTTTCTGAGTCTAGATTTCCGAGTTGTGATGTTCGATTTTTTGTGTATAAAGTCTTCCTACTTTTTTACAATAAAAAAGACATTTTACATGACTATTCTTGACTATTCTTGAAACAATAACATATTAAAAACATACAGAGTGTCTTAAAATGAAGGGAAAGTCACACTGGGCAACGCATTTGCTTCAAGTAGAAATAAATGATACATTTCAGGTATTTTTAAACGTTTTGGCAAATGTTGACATTTTGTATAAAATATTGACAATTGTATAAAACCTTGTAAAAATGTTGGCACATATATGTCAATTTTCTTGTCTTTTTTACATTTTTTTTCTGGGAAATTAATTAAGCGGGTGGCAGAGACCCAGTATAGAAATCTGCCTTTACAAGACTATAATACTGATCACCCATGAGACAGCCATCTTTATTTAACATAATGCTAATGATAGTGGTTGCAGTGGTGTACATTGGCAAGGAGCATCTGTCAGTGCGATGCAGTGCAGTCGTACAGCACCGCAAGCTGTAAGCAGAAGCAATACGGGATGTCATTAGATTTTGCGGTACCTAATCAAGTGTCTGCATGCCTGCATGAAGCTAATCCTTCTCCAAATAACGTGACTTTGGAAGGCATTCAAGAGCAAGTCTCCCTGTGATGAATGTGTGCTATAATGAACTAAGCTGTCTGTAAGCTTTGGCAGCCACTGTGTCCTGTACAAACACTGACAATCACACCTGGAACACCACCTCCCGCCTCCCTGTCCCTCCCTCCGAGACCCGCCAAGTCCTAAGGGGGCCCACTTGAAAAAACGAGCAGCTCGCCTTTTTCATTTTACATCTTTATTAATCTGGGCTCTGCCTGTTGACTGTCTGTGTGGCTGCTTAGCTCCCAAAATCATCAAGATGCTATTGCTCAACATCTGTCTGTATCCAAACACGCAGCTGCCGCATCAAAATCTGCACACCTGCATAGACGGGTGGGGTGCTGGCATGTAAACGCTCTACAATTCAAACATCTGCCGGAGACAGCTGGCGGGCAACATCGTGCTGGACTGGACACAAGCTTGAGCAATGGACTAATGCAGAAACTGTCTTAATATGGCGCGCAATTGATTGAATTAATCCAATGTAAAAGTGAAGAAGTTTTAATTGATTTAATGGTCGTCTATAATGCAGGTCCTTGCTGACAATGAGTTTATCAGCAGACAAATGAATCCAAACAACAGTCTATGGAGAGTCGGAAAAGCAGCTCAAGAAAATGAAATAGTGATAACTCAGGTTAGGTTCACACTGCAACCTGAAGTAACACAATTCCGATTTTTTTTCACCCCTAACTGACCTGTTTCAGATCTTTTGATGGCAGTGTTAATAAATTGTTGGCTTTACCCTTTACCCTTGCCCTCTTTAATTTACTCCTCGTATTAAACAGGATGACCATATTCTGGCCCCGCGATGTCAGCTTTTTTAACATGGCCAGGTACTTCCATAAACATGTTTAATATACACGACGCATTTATTTGGAAATGTGAACGACCTCGCAAAAAAAAAAAAAGATGAAAAGAAAATCAAAATCGAGCATTAATCCCTGCAGTGTGAACCTAACCTTGAAGTAAATGACACTTTTCACTCAGTTTGAAGCTGAAAACATCTTGGTACCAACAAAAAGTCCTCAAGTTATGCTTCTACTATGGGCTTGATTCCAGTCCATTTTGTAAAAGGAAACTATGATCGCGTAGGTGTGTCGACAAAGATTCCATTCTCTACGCAACTATTATCAACACAGTTGCCAAGACATTGTTTCTAATGCTGAGTTGGTTGAATTTTGAGGTATTCCCGACCCAGCATACAAGTTTTTCAATATCTGAGCTCACGGACTAACAGGTTTGTGCAAAGGTCCTCATAACAAACATTTCAGGGATTAAACCATTTTTTTATATACCCACAGTGCTGTGCATTGAAACATAATCGTAGCTCGGTAACCACAAAATACATACCAATTGGGAATGTTAATAACAATACAGTGGGACCTATGAAAGATGCATTTACTTTGCAAACTCTAGTGGTTGAAATGAGCCAAGTGATTACAATCAAGCAAAACAACAGCGCCATATAGAACAATTCTTATGTACTGTACACGGTGGGGCCACTCATGCCTGATGAGTCATTTTATTTACGCCCGCAAAATATTGGAAAACGTACACGATTGTGTTCATGGTGTTCCCATTCGCATCAGTGAGTAAAGATGATCAATGGCTCACGTGTTTTGGGTTACGAACGTGGTGACGGAAAAACTACACGTGTATCTCAAGGCACTACAATATATTTCATTCAGAACACTGAGTGGTCATATCAGAACCAAGGTTCAAACATTCCGTGTGGGGACACGGAAAGTGACGGACTTTATCGTTAAGACAATGGTCATTTCTGTCAAGCATTGTACATGAAAGATGGGCAATCAGCATCGTCATGACATCCAGTGCAATCAATAAGATGCACCCCAGAGGTTTCATTTACCATGACACAAAATAAGGTGTGCGATATTGGACGTGTGGCCCATCATTAACGACGACCATGGCTGATTCAAACTCATGCAGTGTTTAGCCAACATCTTCTATTTTTGTTTCTCCACTCTGCTTGTTTTTATAACAGGCAGCCAGCGGGAAACTAACAATGAGCAGCACTTCTCTGCTAGAAGAGATTTTCTCACTTAGAGAGGGTCCACACATCATAAAACCTCAAAATGCACAACATGCAACTTCACCATCTGTGCACCAACAAAACTTACTTACTTCTTTCTTGGGAAAACGCTACTTTCTTATGAGTTTCCTCATTATTCCCACCATTTTTTTCTATGGCTGCATGGCATTCATTTCAACATACCCAAATACAAATATTTTAGACTAAAGATGTGACGCAATAGCTTACGATAGAATATTCAAACATGTTACGTCTTTTATGAACAATACATTAGATATAATTAGTTTATTTTACATAATAATTTTTTTTTTACGCCTGATGTTTTGTGGAACACTAATAAAATCAAAGGCAAATTAAACATATTGTATTTAGAAAAAAAATGCAGTGTTGGATTTATAATGTTAATACATGTAATAACATTAGGAAATTTTTTATATATATATATATATATATATATATATATATATATATATATATATATATATATATATATATATATATATATATATACACATATATTCTAAAGGTACTATTTAAAAATGACGGTATGTTTGTTTAATTATATGGTTACAGGTTTTTATTATCATTTTAGAATAAATTTTATCTAATGTCTTAATCAAAAATTTTAAAAATATTTCTGTGAAAAGTCTATAGAGCAGTGGTTCTCAACCTTTTTTCAGTGATGTACCCCTGTTAATACATTTTCAGCTAAATACCCCTTAACCAGTGCAAAGTATTTTGTGGTTTAAAAAAAAAAAAGAAAAAAAAAAGGAAAATATGCCAATAGTGTATGATTTATTCAAATTTAGACCCTTTCAAACTTCATTTGTATTTGTCCACAAAAAATTATCAACCTAAAAGGTCCTCTTTTTTTTAATCTTAAAAGAAATATGTTATCAAAAATGAATGACTTCATTTTGAATAAATATTTTTTCATAAAAAAAAGGTAAAGCGTCCTGTTTTGGGATTAGAGTAGAGATCTCTTCGCAAAAATAAATCATGAACTTAATTATTATTAAATATTTGTCCCCCCAAAAAATCATCAACATAAAGTGTTAGACCTGTTCTCAAAAAGAAATAATTACAAACAAACATTTGTTCACAGAAAAATATTCAACTTCCCCCTTTTGGGAGCATAGTAGAGATGTGTTCCCAAAAATAAATCATAAACTTGACAGGTAACGAGAGGTGGCACATGAAAAGTTGAGTCGGACCATTCATTATACTTTCCTGAAACAATTAATTCATTCAAGTAACCCCAGGGGTACTACAAGCCCTTTTGAGAACCACTGCTATAGAGTATTCAGTGGTTGTGTGCTGTTTTTATTTACTCGACTGCAGATGGGGAGGAGGCATTCATTAGGACAGTGATTCCAAACCATCATGCTGTGGCACAATGAGAGATCATCAGGTATGCTGCTGAAAATTATCCAAGTTGTCATAATTGGTCCATAACTTAAAATATCCTGAAAATATCCTCCTTAAAATATCCTATCAATCAATGCCGGCCACATGACAGGCGTAAAAATTAAATGTTAATCTACTAGTTTAACAAAAATGTACAAACATTTTTGGAACATATTTGTGCTTTGGCTCAATAAAAGTTGTGAAGCACTGCATTAGGACAACTGCATTGGGAGATTTCCATTTATGCTGCACATCTAAAGATTACGTGCATTCAAAGCGACATCACTATTTTTTCATAGAAGGAACGCTGTTGACTGGGACAAATCTCATAATGCCACGAATATGAGCACATTTCATATGTCGGCTGCATGCAAATGCTACAGTGAGAGCCGCCAAGCAGCAATAATAATAACTGTCATATGTCTCCAGCATTTTCCACTTTATCAGCACTTATATCAGTTATGATGAGAACAACATTCTCTGCTTGCTCAGTGTAACTGGCGGGATATTAAAAGATGGATTTCATTATTATTATTATTACATGTGTCACTCAATACACACCATGACTCAAAGCACCGATGGTCGGGGAGAACTGCAGGGAACACAAAGCGGGAGGAAAAAAAATGACAGGACAAGTACAGTATAGCCAAACATTAAAATCCATTGTTTATAAGGTACTGCTTTGCAACACTGGCTTTTTTTATACATCCAAGCATCCATCCTCCTTTATCCTCCACTTTACCTGTGGTCGAGTCGTGGGGGCAGCAGCCTCAGTAGATAAGCCCAGAATTACATTTTTTTCACGTTACGAAGTGGTATACAAAGTTTTTTCGTCCCCTCTTTTAGGCTTTTTTCCCGCTTTACGGCATCAACAACTGTAATGACCTGTGGGGTTGGCTGTGTTTATGTAGTTTTGCCTCCCTCTTCAGGCAATTTTAGGTAATTGCTCTTAATATCTGTTCACGTTGAACTGCCTGCGACTGCACGCAGGTCTTATTTCATGGCTTCATCAATCTGCACCTCCGGGGTTTCTCCGTGATTGCAGCCGCTTGATAACAACAAGGTTCTCAAGGTTTCCATTTTGCTCTTTGTGTTTAAAAAGGTATCGCTTGTGAGTTACGTTTTGCCTTCTTTGTGTCGCATGCATGTTTGCTGCTACATTTTATGTTTATAAACATTTTGTTTACTTGTATGTATTGTTTTAGTTTTATAGAAGAAAAACCTCAAAAGACAGAAAACAAACAGTAAACCACTTAAAATTACTCCAGCTTCTTCGATTTCTTCTATTTCTATTGCCCACCGTCCGAAAATTTCGTCTTACGATCCCAACCCCGGAACGGATTAATTTCGTATGGCGGCGATCTACTCTACTTGGATTTGAATGACTAGACTCTTAAAAAAAATCTCACAGTACGTCTTTGGGATTGAATGAGTTTAGAATTAGATGTTTCCTTTGGGAAAGGGTTTTGAATTGTTTTGACTTGTTTTTAATTTGTGCTCAACCTTTGAGATTCCATCGTAAATGACCGAACATCAAATGCACAGAAAGGCCAGAATTCTGCAGTTGCTAACAAGCCAAGTTGGCTGTGTGAAGTCTGCGAGGACGAGAAAAAAAAGTGCCCTTCATAAAGGTCACATACATTATAAAAAGCAATTTGTCCAGTGTGACGCTCCTCACAGACACGAATCAGTCACACGGGCTGATGAGGCGAGAGTACCTCATTAATGTCAGGGACGCGTATGGTGTGGGGGGAAAACGGGAAAAAACGTGTGGTGCGATATTGCTTTCAGAGAAGTACATTATGGAGAGTTGACAAAAAGATGTCATAAAGAGAAATAAAGTCAGAGCGAATAGCAAGACTGATGACAAGGACAGAGTTTATGAAATGTGGCAGAACATAAATAAAGTACAAAAAAAACGAAAGCGACTGGTGCGCTGATGCCACGGGCGAGAGACGTATGTTTGTCCCTTATTGACATTCTTTTCATTGCATTTTTATGACTACTGGCAACAGTGGCCTCTATTTATGGCAGACCAGGGACCAAATGGACTTTTAGATTCACTATAGATTTTACCGTCAGCTGTCAAAGTAATGATGATGCCGCAGGTACTACCGAGGATTCCCACAGACACACACACGCACACGCACGCACAAATGTTCCAAATGTGGCCTTACACACAGTGCATGTACATACACACGAGCACTGGACTTCCTAACTAGAACCTCTCGGCAGCGAACGCTAGTCACTACTACGTCATTGTGCTATCCCATGTTGCCATTTAAAGATTTACCTTTTTTCAAATTGGCCTTTTCTTTCCCAAAGCGCTCGATGAGTTAGAGACACTAATCAAGAGTAATTTGGTTACCAAACGCTGCTGACATGGATTAAAATAGAATGAAAGCTTTTGTTAACTTTAAGGGGCCTTGAATTTCAAACTCCTTTTTGTGGACTCGGCGCTCAACAAGTAAGTGCTCCTAGTCACTATGGTAACAAAAACAGTCAGCTGCATTGGCTCTGGGCTAGCAGAGGCGGGGTGAGCAGTGGCTCATTTGCATGTGTATAAGGTAATGTTGATCTACATCACACATTTTTTTTTAATTGTCCCACAAGCATTAAAAAGAAGAAGAAACCCTTTTCTATTAAAAGGGGCAGTTTGCAAAAATAAAAATACTAAATCACGGTCATGTTCTGTCAAATCTGTCAGTATGAACTGACAGGATAGTACTATGATGTGCTTGGAAAATAATACATACGATTAGCCCTTCATAGATTATTGAAGTGGGGGTACATTCAAATATTGGTAGTGATTTCTACACAGCAAACTCACACTAATTTAATGTATACCTTTGCCAAGAAGGATACAAAGTCACTTGTCATTTGGAGCATTCAAGACTTCAGCTGGAATCCTGATTTTCACAGGACCACGCATCATTTTCAGCTTTAGTACTGTGCAAAGCCTAAGAATCCATAACACGAGAACACTTTCACACCCCTCTGTGTCACTTTCAGAAGGTGGGATAATTGACTTTTAGCTTCATTGTACAGCAAATCATTTATGGGGATAATATTAAAATATGACTTCACGTCTTGCCTGTCAAGGTAAGTGTTCATAAAAGATTTAGGAACTTCCATTCTTCCTCATTGTAAAAATTGAAATCAAAGCAAAGTTGGCCCAGCGCCCTCCATTGTATTATCCAACTACATTTCAGTCATTCCGATCAAATTGGGTGTCAACATTTTTGCTATCCGGCTATTGTCCGGCCTGCCGCTCAGTGGTCCGCGCGGACCTCCATTCATCTCAGCGTAAGTGGCGGGAGAATAAAATTGACAGCAATGAAGAAAAAGCAGAAAGGCAAGCCGTGTAAAAAAGTGACAAAAGAGCCAGTGAGAGCTTGTGTGCGCCGTCGCTCGGGGGGACAGTGCAATGTGTCACTAATCTATAGAAGGCAGAGCCCATGCCACAGCGCCTCAGGGGAGAACATCGGTCCAAATTAAATTCTTCACTCGCTGTCTCCGGGCACTGCCTGCGGGTGTATCCCACGACCTCGACGGAGAAGAGGCCATTATGAGGCAGAGCGAGAGAGCAAGAGGAGGAGGCAGGTAAAGATGGAAGGACATTGTTGTTGGAGAAAAAATTAAGTCAAGAAAACCTTTACTCAACTTTCACACTCCACCTACCTTTCAAAAGCACATGCATGTACACGGATTTTTGTGAGTTAGGATTCTGTTAGTCATTCCGCTTTTGGCGTATAGCCAACACATAACTATGAGTTAGCGTTCTGTTAGCAGTTATGCTTTTAGCTTTCTTCTACAAAATTGATCTGGCAATGGCTGTGGACTAAATCATGTTTTCTTCAAAGATATCCTTTAATGATTCAGCCATTTGTTGCAATAAACAGTTTATGTTTTGTCTACAATTACATAACTACCGGTAAATTACTTTCATGTCAGGTAAACCAGATTGTACCATGATCAGGATTTTTGGGGCCAATCATCCATCCCTAGCCGCATATCCTAACTAGGGTCGCTGGCCTGCTGGCGCCTATCTCAGCTGTCTACTAGGTGGGGTACACCCTGAACCCGTTGCCAGCCAATTGCAGGGCACACACGACGAACAACCATGCATGCATCCAATCATACCTAAGGACAATTTAGAGTGTCCAATGAAACTTCCGTGCATGTTTTTGGAATGTGGCTTGGGGAGGACATGAAAACTCTATACAGGAAGGTCGGAGCGAGTTGAAATAGAACTCGAGACCCTGAACTGTGAGGAAGACATACTAAACACTCTTCCGAAAAGCCTCCCTGGGGCTTATCAGCAAGTTTTAAAATAGCCAGTAAATGATCTGACAACAAGAGTGCAATTTGCCTGCTTAAATAACTTTCTTATTTACTGCTTATAAATTGGCATCACATTTGTAAAGTACCTAACAAATTATTGATATAAGGGTTATTAGTTATTAGGGTTATCTATAAAACAATCTTTGCCATAACTAAAACTGACAGAGATGCACAGATAAAAACATCAGTGTCATTTCGAAGACATATAGTGACATATAGATATAGTGACATATAGACATATATATATATAGAGACATATAAGTTTAGTCGGGTAAAATAAAAGTAACTTGAGACAAAAGTAATGGATGGAACAATGTACTGTAATTAAGCAATTTAATTCATATTATGAAATTTACTGGAAAGGTTTTCAAACGCCTTGCATGCAAGGAGGTCACGTAAATAATGTCCATAATAATGTTTCGATCACTTCTCGATCACTTTCTCATGATGGTGCGACCATGTACCTCAGTGACAAATGAACCATCTGTGACAGTGGCAAGTCCAAGTTTTGCTTGTGTTAACCTGATGAAGACAAAATATAATATGAAGACTGGTAACCTCCATTAAGATGAAAAGATCATCGCAATGCATCCTAACCCTGCCCTATAATAAACCCAGCGCATAGTTGAAGTGGTGATCGAGGTGATCCTTTTGTATTCTGCTGAATGAAAAAAAAGTGTTGAATCATCAAAGCAAGAACAGTATTTTCTTTTTGTGGTCAAATACCTTTGAGATAAAATATTCAAGGTTAAATCGCAATAAACTTCCAGCCAGTGGGTTTTCTACAGTTCCTAAAAATTGGAAGTCAGTATCTTTTTCTTAACATACTGGTTGCTATGGATCTTTGAAAGATGCATGCGCCAAAACTTGAAATGTTGTACCCAAAACTAAGGAATTAAACTTTCATCTTTTAAAATTGTTGTAGCTTTCTCAATTCATTATGCATCTGCATATATTATATGCTACATTTTAAGAGAGAAAGTATGTTATTATTGATCAAGTTGAGCATCATAAAGGTTTCAACATTTGCCCGGCTTGTTTTTTTCGCGTGTATCACTTCCAGTTCTTGTCTCGTCTTGTGCGCTAATTTGCTAGATAAAAAGCTACTCAGACCAAGGATTGTTGGGATGGCCCCGACCTGATTCAACATGCTGAATTGGCCCAAAATCATTTTCCACGTCCCACGACAAACAACGGCAATGTTTCATCACACCTAGCTAATGCCGCACGACTAGTTCCATTGGAATGGATCAATGTCGATTTGCTCTGCAAATTTTGACACAATGAAAACCAATCACACCTCCATAAAGTCTGATAAGGAACCCAGAAGACAAATGAGCTGTGATTGGTTGATACTTGAATCTAGTTTTAAAAGGTAAGATTTTTTTCATTCTTTTTTTCTTATTCATTTTGGGCTGCTGAAAATGGCTAAATAAGTATCCCTTTAAAGAGTGGATTTGGACAATCAGACATTGCACATACTATGAATAATGCGGAAAAAAAGAAAATAGCAAAAAGAAGAAGGAACAACTATCAAAGAGGAAATATTAAAGTGAGTTAGGTAACAGGTGTTTGTGGCGTGTTCAATGGCCACGTGCAGACATCTTGGTTCATTCAACATGACAGAGTGCAGCTTTCATACTTGCTATTGCCGTCACTTCCAACATGAAGCTTCTCGCTACACATGAAACAGATGACAAGAGACGTGTGCGGCAGTGCCTTCATCCTGCCTTCCATCCTTTCATGCGTCCTATGCCTGTTTTCTCAGCTGCTTCCCAAATGGTGGGGGCGTCGACGCCGGTGTGGCCTCGGCTGCCGCGGGGGCCGCGCGGCATGTGGCTAACGACTGCAGCTACCGTTTCCCCGGGCCTGTTTTCATTAAGTGCTCATCAACAAGGCTCAGTGTGAAGCCGGAACACGTGGCCACTCAGGTACACTGTTTACGTATTAGAAATCAAGCAATCACTTTGCTGATTTTTTGTTGTTTTTATAGCATTGCTCCAACTTTTCTTTAACTTATTTTGTGCCGGAGAAGGGCTTTAACGCATCTGGCTACGTCAATCCCGATGCTCCTCCGCCTACGAATGCTGCAAAATAGGCTCGCAATAGACATACAAGATGGAGTTGCTGTTAGTGAGTGGTATCCAAGTGCAAGCAACTTTTTACACATTTTGTCACTTGGACTAAAGAAAAAAAAAAAAAAAAACTTGGACACATGGTCACCCAGGATAGCTTTCTGCGACATACTGGATGTTTGGATGTAGTCCTTCTCCCACACATGCCTTATTAACCTACTTTAAGATATTGGCAACATTACCAGTGTCTTTACATGAATGAATGTCAAGATTATTAATAACAGCACATACTAAGCAAATCTGTTATCTCGGAAATGGTACCTTTTTTTTTAATTTCAAAAAGGTTAGTGACCCTCACCCTAAAGATTCAAAAAGGCTCAATTATTACATGCAAGAAAAAATGAACTAACTCATGCTATGCCGCTGAAAGACAGTACATCTGTTTTGCCTCTATTCTAATATGATTAAATGCTGAAAAAAATCCAACCAGGCTCAATGTTGGATTTAAAATTACCTGAGATTTTTCTACATTTACAAATTCAAAATAGACCACAAAGGTTTTCTGCAAAAAGCTTATTTACCACTGTACGGTATTTTTACTCAGCCCAAACATTGAACTAAAGGTAAAAAAAAAAGTGTGAATAGCCAAAAGCAACATCACTGCGTCAATCATGTACAAATTCAATGTAAAACCGGAACATTATGGCTGAGTCTTATTAATTTCCCCATTGTCAGTCAGTTTTCATTGTTTAATTATACTAAACTGCTTTTATATTGAAATAACCTTCAATCCCAGCTTTAATTGTGCTTTCATTCAATTGTATTTTGGAACAGAAGACAGAATTGCAAATATGTGGAAGGATATGCTACATGTTACCAACTTTGTATTTCTAGTCGATGTTAAAAACAAAAATGGACCAAAGAGTCGTCTTCAAATGTAATTAAAAGAGAACAAAGGCAGAATGTTCTTGGAAGGAGACTAATAAGGATGTAGGAAAAGTAGCACAATAACTAATTCAGTAAAAGTCAGGAAGCAGTCAAAGATGAAAGTTGGAGAAAAACAGGATCCTTGGCATCATTGTAGTAGTGGTTCCTATGTTACTGCTGCAATGCCCTACTTATTAAAGTCTGAAAACTGGCACTTCCTTCTTTTAAGTACTTTTGTTAAGTCCAGAGGTTTAAATGATGAGTGACAAAACAGAGCGAGGGACTTACTTTGGCCACAATTGAAGATGCCAGGCGCTGTGTGGCTGATCTGAATGCGGCTGTGTGCTGCTTTTTGTAAAGCTCCTCTGGACGCTTTTCCACCTGACAAACATAAACAGCGTTTAGTAGAAATTACATGGAGGATGTTTTCACCCAAAAGACAAAAATAGTGGTAACTGGTCTTATAAATGGCTTACAAGGTCACTGCGCTCGTACCTTTCTGTGGGCTCAGGTCCAAGCGAAAATTTGACAGCTTGTATCTTAAACAATTTGTCACTCGTATTTTGATCTTGGTTTCTAACCTAATTTATCTCTTTTGAGTGCAGGTATCACTGTACCTGGTAATCTCCTGGGCTGGGTCCTTGTATGCACTCCTTGTTGAGAAAAATGTTGTTGCGTTTAGTGGTGGAGCCAAAACCTCCTTTCCTGGCACGCTCTAAAAATGCCCTTTTCAAACTCTCCTGAGCCAAACCTTGGTGCAGGACATTGTAGGAGCCCGGACCTGGACACAGTACGCGTTAGGGATGTCACTATGCCACCAAGTACAATACACATGGATCTGCTAAGCGGCACATACTTGATTGCTTCGAGATGTCAAGGTGGTGGATATTTGTTTGTGGTGATGTTACTGCTGCATGAACCTCATACACTGATCCATACACTCATTTATGAGTAAGTTTTACCTCGATGAATGAAAATGCTTTTATGGTCTTTATGCCCGCTTTTTTTTCAACCATCTGGGTTCATCTCAAGTAGAAGCCACTTGCCTTGCTTAAGTACAACTGAATATGTTCCTATTATCCGGGGGGGGGGGGGAGGGGGGGGGGGGGGGTTCTTTCTAGTTCCTTGGTTTTAAATCACACTTTTCTCTTGTCGTTGCTTCTTTACCATGAGGTGGGCATTTTACAATTTTTAGCTGGTCTGTCATTCTTTCGTCTGCAAAACAGACATCAGTCTGTGATGGAATGCTCACCTCAGTCAGACAGAATGCCAACCTTTGCCGTAAGTGACAAATAAAATGACAGAAGAAAACCTTATGTACGTCACTGCAGTCTTTTTTTCTGTTATTCATTAGCATAACGGGCGTCTGTCAAAAAGGTCAACATTAACCGCGAAAAATGAGGGATTACTGCGTTGTCAGTCAACAACAATGAGCAAATACTTGCTCCTGCGACGTAGACTCAACAGTGATACTTATGTAATAGACACGCGACTGCTGCCAACTTTAAATGGAGCACATTATGGACGATTACTGTTCATTGTTTGTATACAAATATTTGTGTCCCTGCCTGTCCACTAATCTATTTGGGATTCAAACAAGTGAATCTTTGTTTGTCTGCTATGTCCCAAAATGTGTCTGTAAGCGAGCCCTTCTGAATTTGCAAAGTTATGGCCATGGTCTCACTGCCAAAGCAGGCTGTCTGAAACATTTTCAAGTCAAAGCCAAAAGGTAAACAGGGAGGCACAGCGTTATCCTACATGCACAGGTTATCGCTAACAAACAGCTAGCCTCTGAAAAAGCAGCAAACACTTGAAAGCTTGGGGATTTGGGGAAGTTGACAAGTTTTGGGGAGTGGGGTCTGCTGCATGCACCACATACACGGATCTGTACCCTATACAACTCATTTACTTTGGCGGCTTGGTGATTAAGTGCAGTCTCCCTGAGTGAAAAGATAAAGATATGCATCACCATTTTTACGGAGCCTCACATATGCTTCGTCGTTTGTACCTGCTTTTTTTAAATGTGCTGCTCATAAAACGCAGTCACCATTTCTGCCCCAAGCCATTATCGTAGCAACATCCAAATGATAGGATGAATGAAGATAACATAGATGAAAAATAATAATAATAAAAACAGAAATGGAGATATGTACCCTTTAACATAAGCAAATTATGGGCAGCTTCACGATAACCTGTTTTATATATTCAGATCTCAATTATTTTCATCTTTAAAAGCTGCATTTAATTCCAATTTAGATTTCATTAAAGCACAAGACAAAAATCGTTGCCCTTGTTTATGTGGGTTAAAACAAATACTACATTTGGAGGTATCTAATTTAGAATCCTCAGTTCATGACCTGACTTGAGTACAATGACAACTGAAGCACGGTTATTAAAATGAATTGTCATGTACAAAAGCACACACACTAACCTGGCATGGAACTTTCATTGCGGTTCGACGGGAACCGCTCTGCTGTGACACCAAATGGGCTTTTGCCCATCCCTGATGCAACATGAGCCATTGGGATTGCGCAGCGTGGGTCATCATAGGTACCAACAGGAGGAGACTCTTCCTTGGCAGGCTTGAACCTCTATTGCACAAAGTGGAGAGGTGTCGGGTCCTGATAGCACTCACATAGGTTTGTTTCAATACTTGTTCATTAACATGCTAGAATTTCATAAATAAAACCTCTTTTCAATGACTCCCTTGCTACCCGAGATGTTAATGTGTTTTATCCAAGCATATACTTTGACAATAACTCACAGTATAAGGCCTCAATTTTTATTAGACAATACATAATGCCTAAACTCCACTGGGCCCAAAAATAAGCACTGTTCTGGTGCCACAGGAGAGGTTTTTTTTGTTGTTGTTCTGGTTTCTTTTTTCTTTGTTTTGTTTTTAAGGCAAAAGCTATTTTAGCACCGCTCAAGTTTTGCTTGTCAAGCTCAGCTCAATGGACCTTTCATCAGTTTTTCCATGTCAGCCACAGCGATGCTAAATCAGCCTCAGCAGCACTTATAGCAAACGAAGGCTACATGCTTCAGCGGAAGCCCTGAAAAACATTGGAATAACATCGCTGGATTTTATATTTGTTTTCGTGCTGCCATTTTTTTTTAAGTTTACTTGAGGGGTATATTATTAAAAATGGACTTTTAAATGTTTTGTATACAAATAGTTGGGACTTGTCTGTCCACCCTGCAAGTGTGACATCACACAGCCAAATCAATTCCAAGCCTTATGGAAGCTACAGTATCTTACATAACAACCACAATCACAACTGGAACATAATTACAAAGTCTAGTCGAACATCCATTGTGGTTTTCAAGACACGGGCAGACTACACTGCCTGTCAGTAATGTGCTTGTGAGGCTGTGATGCATGATGTTTCGCTGTCTATCCAAATTACGGCGTGAGCTTCTGATAAATAACATTAATGGTGGCTCACTCAGCAAAGATGTCAATGTAGAAAGAACATCTATATATTAAATCTCATTTATTCGCATGGCGACGCTGAGAACAGCAATAAACTGCAAGTAACAACCCTAAAAATGTTTATAATCATTTCATACATATTATACTTACACATAATTACTTGCAGAAGGGTAGATTCACACAGAGCATTAAAGAATTTGGCAAAAACAAGCTTTCACTATAATAGCCCGGCTGGGGAGCAAAAACTTTGCATACCGTATTTTTCAAACTATAAGCCGCAACTTTTTTCTCATGATTTGAGCCCTGCAGCTCATAGTTCAATGCGGCTCATCTGTAGGTTTTTGTTTTTGTTTTTTGGGTTGGCCACCAAGAGACAATCCACCTGTAAAGCAAATGTGGGTATCTCTTCAAGGTGTCGATTTATGGTACACATATTAAAATAAAACTGAAAAGATGTAAATCGAAGATTGTGCTCAAAAAGTGTTTTAAAAATGTAGTATTAAAAATATAAGAATCATGTATGATTCTCATAAGCTCTTGTAACAAAGTTTGTGATGCACAAATTTGATATATGATCATCTATAAATATGATAATATATAGGAATTATGTGCAATGTGTTTATATGTTCACTAAAACAATCCTATCAACGAAACAATGTGGGATAGAAGAAGCCGCTATTGAAGTATTGATTTGGAATTTGAACTGCTACTTAACTGCAGTATTCTGTTGGCGTTATGGTGAAAATACACATCCATCCATTCATGTATCCATTTTCTTTAAATATGATGGCGCTATACATGTAGGCATGTTCATTCTGTTGAAGATAGGATGTTGCTGTAAACAGGCAATTTTAAAAAAATAAATAAATAAAAAAAATAACACAAAACAAAAAAACTTCCATAGACCATCATTCTGCTTAGATATCTGATGTGACAACCTCCAGCTTATAGTTCAGTGCGGCTTATCCGTGACAAAAGAACTTTTTTTTTTGCTCAATTTTTGCTTCTGTGGCTTATATACCGGTGCTGCTTATAGTGTGAAAAGTATGGTAACTTGCGCTAACAAACCAGGATAAAACTTGGAGCCTAAAGAACACGCAAAGATCCTGAGTCAACATGTTTCACTTCAACATACTTCCTTGATACCAATTACTACCTTTCTAGTAACGTTTGGCACAGACTTCTGGCATCGTAGGCTACATCAGAAAAAGCACAAAACTATGAATAGATGGGCTTTTTTGCTTTTAGCTGAAAAACAGATTGCACAAAAAAAACACAAATTCATAAAAGATGGGATCACTGTACCGCACTCATATTAACTACACACTACATGCTAAATCTCTTGATATACTACAGCACCACCATTTTTGGATCAATTCATACCCAAGAACAAAATGTGTCCCGTCAGAAACAGATGAGCTATTATATTCTGAAAGGGCATGAAAAAGCAATTATTGCATGAATATCTGTGTTGTCACATGGCCCGTTATTTGAAGGCCACCACTTTCAACGCATGTTACACATGCAAGGAGGCCCATCTGTCAGGCTCACACTGCGCCATGCTCTTTTTCAAGTTTTCCACCCCCCCCCCCCAAAAAAAAGACTCCCAACTGAGCTTTGTTAGAACTTTACTGAAGCTCATTTGAATTCTGTTATTTCGTCCAGCTTGTTTTCTTCCAAACTAGACACATACGCACACACAATCCCACATGTGGTTATTGTCCAAATGATAGTGCGGCAAAAATGTGAGTAGCCTATAGTTGAGGCGACAACTGGGCAGATTCCCTACTGTTCCTCTTATCCTCTCATCCCTCCCTCAATGCCTCCTTATCTCATTTCCTCTCTATCCCTCCACAGGAGAACACGCAGAGTCACACCGAGATGAACATCT